>NC_091988.1:57055597-57355597 GCF_044704955.1 Pristiophorus japonicus
ATGCAGGTACAGCAGGCGGTGAAGAAGGCAAATGGCATGTTAGCCTTCATAGCTAAGGGATGAGTATAGAAGCAGGGAGGTCTTACTGCAGTTGTACAGGGTCTTGGTGAGGCCTCACCTGGAATATTGTGTTCAGTTTTGGTCTCCTAATCTGAGGAAGGACTTTCTTGCTATTGAGGGAGTGCAGCGAAGGTTCACCAGACTGATTCCCAGGATGGCAGGACTGACATATGAGGAGAGACTGGATTGACTGGGCCTGTATTCATGGAGTTTAGGAAGAATGAGAGGGGATCTCATATAAACATATAAAATTCTGACGGGACTGGACAGGTTAGATGCAGGAAGAATGTTCCCGATGTTGGGGAAGTCCAGAACCAGGGGTCACAGTATAAGGATAAGGGGTAAGCCATTTAGGACCGAGATGAGGAGAAACTTCTTCACTCAGAGAATTGTGAACCTGTGGAATTCCCTACCGCAGAGAGTTGTTGATGCCAATTCATTAGATATATTCAAGAGGGAGTTAGATATGGCCCTTACGGCTAAAGGGGTCAAGGGATATGGAGAGAAGGCAGGAAGGTAGTCCTGAGGTGAATGATCAGCCATGATCTTATTGAATGGCTGAATGGCCTACTCTTGCACCTATTTTCTATGTTTCTATGATTGATTAAAACAGATAAAAGGTGTACTTACAGGAAAAGGACAATGCCGGTGTTGGCCATCGCATATGCCAGACCCAGAATGCCACTGCCCATGATAGCGTTGCTCAGGTTGAATACAGACATCCCAAACGAGGTTTTCCCTTCAAACTGCAAAGAGAAAAGTCTTTCAACACCGCAAACCAGGAGGAGAAAAAAGATAGACAATTCTGAGACTTAATCATTCACTCAAGGACCCAAGCTCTGTTCTGATTCAATGGACCGAATGCGACAGTTTCCCTAATTGAGGAGGAACAAATCTTTCTTCACAAACACCAAAACAAACTTACATCTGTGAATCGAGTTGGTTTCTTCTCAGTATCTGAATGAGGCAGGAATTCATCACACTCAGCTGAGTTTCCTTCATTCTCTTCATACCTATAGGTTGGACGGAGAGTAATAAGGTTAAAATGTGCATAAATGTATTGTAAAGTGTCTGCAAATGGTGATTTAATCGTAGTTCCACCTCTCCCTCCCCCCACCCATTGCTTTTCATCTCCCCCACCCTACTCCTGGATAATGAAGGGGATATCTGACTATTTTAAGGAATAAAAAGGGAAATAAGTTAAAAGTAGAGATTTAGTTTACTTATAGCAATATGACATTATCTCAATAAAGCTCGGGCTGAGAAAAGTGCAAGCCGTCACCAATGGAATACCATTGATGGGGTATTGAGCAGTTACACAGCCTTAGGAAATGCTGTCAGTTGTATCCCACTCCCCCTTCATGGCCAATTGACCGCCACATTGGTCCCATCTCCGCTCTGACCCTGGGAGAATCCTACAGCTGAATGGGTAACAACCATGCCTGATGAAGAACAGCAAATATGTATGTTGTGGGAGGGGAGATACTTTGCTGGAAAGTAAGTTGCTCCCTCAAGTGACACCTCAACTGAATACTCCGTGTGCCAAAGTGGAAAGGGTGATGCAATGCCAACCTTAAGGGGAGACACATGTAGAGAAATATTCTAAGGATTCTAAAATGAACTGAATAAATTATTCCCTAGAGAAATATATCCCTAGATCTAACTCCAAGCATGCAACGGGCAGGCAGTGGACAGAATGGGTGGCTCAGTGGGTAGCTCTCTCATCTCTGAGTCAGAAGGTTGTAGGTTGAAGTCCCACTCCAAGGACTTGAGTGCAAAAAAAAAAATCTAGGCTTACACTCAAGTGCAGTGCTGATGGAAAACTTCACTGTCAAAGGTATCGCCTTTCGGATGAGACATTAAACCGAGGCCCTGTCTGCTTCCTCTAGTGGACACAAAAGATCCCACTGCGCTATTTCAAGGAAGAGCAAGGGAATTCTCCCCGGTGTCCTGGCTAATATTTATCCCTCAATCAACATAACAAAAAATTAGATTATCTGGCCATTATCACATTGCTGTTTGTGGGAGCTTGCTGTGCGCAAATTGGCTGTCGCGTTTCCTGCATTACAACAGTGACTACACTCCAAAAATACTTCATTGGCAGTAAAGCGCTTCGAGGTATGCACCTGAGAGTATGATCACCGGTTTGTAGAGCTGTTGAATTGGGACTGGCTTAGCCAGTTACGTAATGTACACAAGACTCAATAAAACCCCAGCCAGTTGGGTTCAGGGGATCCACAATGAGTCAGGTGGGTGAACTGGTAATGTGTAGTGAGATTGTTAAACCCAATGCTAATATATAGCTCCAACTAGTTCTTAATAGCAATGTATTGCTATGAATTCTTAAGCAAAGCTCCCATGAAGCAAATACATTACAGTCGTGAAAGGCGCTATATAAATCCAAGTCTTTCTTTCTTTCCTGCTGCCAGGAGGCCTGGTCCACTCCAAGGGCCAGGACTCATTACCATGCCGTCTGCGAGCTACAAGGCCTGAACAGATGCCCCCACCCTACCCCGCCCTGCCCTTGCAGCTCACCGGCTCGGGCCGGCATAATTTTGGGCAGCTCGGAGCTTCAGCCGGATGGCAGGAGGTAGGTCTGGGAAGCGGAGGGGCCCAATCCTAAGGAGGGAAGCAGGGAAGAGAGTCCAAGGCAGCAGTGGCACACATTACTCTTGTGGCGCCTGGAGGAGAACACTGGCTCTGCAAAAATAATTATTTACGTAGGATTCTACGTACATTATCGGACACAGTAATGAGGCTTCCTCCTGATTCAGGCAGGCGCCCATGTGGTGCAATGGAAGGTCCCAGTGAATATGAAGGCGGAAGGGAAAGGGGTGGTGAGTGATGCACGCCAATTTTAACTCCAATACTGCTGCATTTCTGCTGGGCGGACCAAATTAAAACCGGGTCTAAATGATCAACACAACAAAAAACTAAGCTGTGTTGACTGTCTGCCAACAAGAGCCAACATTTTTCTATCTAGATGTTTCTGTGCCAGCATTAAAATATGATGTAGCTTTGCTTAGGTTAGGCTCCCAGCACCATTCTGTTCCTCTCCCAACTGAAAGTGAAGCGGCGGGGTGGGGGGTTGGGGGAGGGAGGGAGGTGGGAGCAATCTACACTCTCAGCCAGGCATGGTGCTTGACAGGGGAAAAGCTAGGAGGAAACAGCAAGTGGAGAAAATATATAGTATAACTTCCAATTATTATTATTTTTTTTTTTTAATTGGGCAAAATGGCCATTGTGCTGCTTTGACAACTATGCACGTGTCTCATTACCAGCAATAAGAACCCGTGACCATTTCTGCTAGAATAACAGACCTCAGGAAATTGAGCCACAAATATTCACTTGCCATCACCTACCTGTCCTCCTCTGCTGCCATTTTGATCGGCACAGTCAGATCTTCCACATGATTGCCATTTGGAATAATTTCCACCATTTCAGCCTCTTTGGCTACCTGAACGCACTCCATGTTGCTTCACTTGTTGTCTGAACACACGTGGAAATTTCTGCAAATACAATCACAATAAAACATGTGTTTTTTTTTTAAATATCGTCAACCGTGATCTTTATTCCTCAATGGGCTGGATTTTGCGGTCAGGGACGAATGAACAGCGCAAGCCATTCATTACACTTACACTCGCCCACAGACTTTCTGTGGGGTTTTGCACTCGAACCTGCTGTGATTAAAAATCCAAAACAGCACGGTGCTCTCTGCAGGGAATCTGGGACCTGTGTGAACAGGGCAAGTAACTGTGCAAACAACTGTGCATCTCCTTAACCAATCAGGTTGAAGAATTGTTACTGCGCAGCGCAAATCTGAACCAAGAAGTATAGGTTAGAGTATTTAATTCAATGCCAATTCATGCACAGAAAGCGAAATAAAGAGAGGGAAAGATGGGGTTAAGAGAGATAAGAGACAGAAAGAAAAAGTTAAAAAATCAATTATTAAAATGTTTTTTTTTAAATCTCCAACAATAATTAAAATCTGAAGGAATGCGATTCCACATTTGTAAAAGGTAATTTTCAGTGCCAGAGAGGTTGTTTGGCAGTAATTAAGACTTATCACGCTGTTAAAAATGTACTTACACTGCAATGGACAAGCCCTAATTTTTTTTCTGGCAGGTTTAGTGGGTATCTATCATACAATTGCAGCAACTTCATGCCCTATCAGGTGTTTGAATGCCGAATCTCTTGGCGAGATATTGGTGCAACGAAGCATCGTGAGAAGCAGAGCATCTCAGACAGCAACTTCCAGATTTCTGCGTTTAGCTGCGCACGTGCAGTTGCTGGAAGTTGCTGTCCCACTTAGACTTTAATAACAGTGAGCGCAAAGAGCCTCATTGTTATTAACAGGTTCAGACGGAGCTTAAATGGAACCAAATTTAGAATCATAGAATCTTGCAACATGAAACGAGGGCATTTGGTCCATCGTGCCTGTGTCGGCTCTTTGAAAGAGCAGTCCAATTTAGTCCCTTCTTCTTAGGGGGGAGTGGGGGGCGGGGGGAATAAAATTGGCTGCGTTTGAATCTATTTACATTCCAAATGCTACATTTCAAGTAGATATTGTGCTGACATCACTCAGTGGTATGATAGTTAGCCCAGATCAGTGACTGCCCTATATCATCATAGGGTGAGGGTTTACACCCACAATTGCCTCATGTATTGTGTTCTCAATCTCAGATGTTCAGGCAGGGGGAATTTCAGAACTTAAGCAGGCCATTTTCCCCAGAAAGGGGAGAAAAACCAAAAAGAAAATGAAGGGTGAATCACCAGAGCATTCTTCTGGCCTCATAGCAGTTAGCTCCAAAGTGGCATTGGCACAGGTGGACATTGTCGGGGAGAAGTGCGACTGGGAGAACTTAAGACACTGCAAGGGTGAAATTCAACGTTGGTGGGGCACAAAATGGACGGTGGTGAATTGGCCGCCCATGATATACTCCGCACAATTTTCCTTTCCACCAATGGGAAGGGAATTAGGGAAGGCTGTATAACCAGTGGCCAAACTGCTATCGCCTGTTTTGCATCCCCACCAAAGTTACATTTCACCACCATGTTATAGATCCAGATACCTCACCACAGATTGCCCACACACCCGAGCATAGATTGTTCGCTGTGACTGCACTGCAATCTTCCTTTTTCCTGTGCTGAAGTTTGTACAAGAATAAGTCCGTTTCTACTATTGATTCAATTTGTTTCCATGTATGGATTCCTGAAGGGACGGTCGTGCTTGATGAACCTCATAGGATTCTTTGAGACATGGTGGGAGAGGGACAGAAAACTTTGAGCAGCAGCGCCATAATTTTTCAAAATACATGGCTGGTAAGTGAAGCTCCCCCCCCCAGCTATGCAAATTCAGAAAACCGTTCCTAAGCTGTATAGTACTAGATCACTGGCTTACTTACATATACCGTCACGATGTAGCAAATAAAGCAAGGCTCTTCTGTTATTCTTCTTCAAACACAAACAAAAGTGTATCAATTTTTTTTAAACAAAGGGTAGTGTCTCTTTCAAATACTACACAGGAGCTACTTTAGACTATCAGTTACATATCTGAGCTTGCACGAGAGTGGTGGGACAGTAGCATGCAATTACGGAGAGATAATCTGTTACTGGAAGACAGGCATCTCTCTTTGACTTTATTCGAACCATTGTCTGCTTGGCCTTCCAACAATGGTCCATTTGGACCCTAACGTGGGTGGAGATGTGCACTTGCTGCTCTTTGCCACAAGTTGGCATATCACTGTCCTATGAGAGCAAGTGGGTCTTCTTTTGCATACAATATGGATCTGTACACTGTAGGGAATTCCTCAGTTCAAAAAGATTCCTTATTCTCTCCAACTAGACCAACCAAAATGTGTTCAGCTGCAGTCCCTCTGAGTCAGAAGGTTGTGGGTCCAAGTCCCACTCCAGAGACTTGAGCACATAAATCTAGGCTAACACTCCCAGTGAGGTACTGAGGGAGTGCTGCACTGTTGGAGGTGCCGTCTTTCGGATGAGACATTAAACCGAGGCCCCGTCTGCCCTCTCAGGTGGACGTGAAAGATCCCATGGCACTATTTCAAAGAAGAGCAGGGGGGTTATTCCCGGTGTCCTGGCCAATATTTATCCCTCAATCAACATAACAAAAAACAGATTATCTGGTCATTATCACATTGTTGTTGTGGGAGTTTGCTGTGCGCAAATTGGCTCCCGTTTTCCCCACATTACAATAGTGACTATACTCCAAAAATATTTCATTGGCTGTAAAGTGCTTGGAGACGTCCGGGGGTTGTGAAAAGCGCTATATAAATACAATATTTCTTTCTTTCTATTGCTTGCTAACATAGAAAGTCTTAGATTTAGAGTCCAACAACCCCTTTGGGTATCACACTCATACTTTTGTTTCAGAAAAATCTGTAATAAGAAACATGCGCAATAGATAGCTACTTTAAATCTGTACTGGTCTGTTGTTCTAAGCTTTTCTTTCCTTCTATTTGCCTTTGGTGGATTGCAAAACTTATAAAATTCATAATAAAAATACAATTTTAATAAGTACTGCATCATGATGAACGTGAAGAATACACAGGATGGATATGATAGTTGGACCACATATTCAAATCCTATTTACATTCCATTCAATTCAAACTAACCACAAAGCATAGAGAATGATAAATCTCTGGGGGCACATTAAAAGGCAGCACGAGTCAGCAATGTCTGAGAAGCTAATAAGGCTGTTTTATGGGTTCAGCATAAACCAACATCTGTCACACAGTCTTACAATGGTGTCATGTTGGCAAGGTTGGAGCTCCAATAGCTGGTGCCATGGAGGGTGAAGATTTGGATTTAACATGCTGAGGCCAGGCCACCTTGACCAATTAAGAGTTGTGTTTGCTGGTGTCACAATGGCACATTGAACCCCAGGAATTTTCTTGTCAAGCCATGGTCACCACCTCAGCAGCTGCTGCCAGATCAAAGTACTTCCCTTTCCCTTCCCACACCCAACTTTATAGGTTGTTAAGGTCTCAGAGTGGTAGCAGCATTAAGTGAATCTTAAAATTGGACTTCCAATAAGACCGAGAACTTCTTCCATGAATGTTGTCAAGTTGTGGGGCAGTGAAGATTAAAAAAGAACTTTCATTCCTGTGTGTCTCTCTATTTTCAGGTTTTATCTCCTCCTTTTCCAGATTTTCCCAGACCACGTGTGGAAGAAGGGAAGTTGTTAACATCCCTACAAAATTCTGCTCTTCAGCCACCTTCCGAGATGTCAGCGAGTAACCTGGCATTAACTCGACTTCTGATTTTCCATTTCCACTTCCTGCTCCCCTCCTCAAATTGTGAACTATCTGGCCCTGCCTCAGCAACGTACAACCCGCATCTTCACACTCCGTGGCACCAACTGTTGAAATTTCAAATCAGTTGCATATGCCACCATTATAAACCTGTGGCCGTTATTCTTGTACATGGCCATTACATAAGAAATAGGAACAGGAGTCGGCCATTTGGCCCCTCGAGCCTGCTCCGCCATTCAATAAGACCATGGCTGATCTGACCTTGGCTTCAATTCCACTTCCCCGCCCGCTCCCCATTACCCTTGACTCCCTTATCATACAAAAATATGTCTATCTCCACTTTAAATATATTCAATGACCCAGCCTTCACAGCTCTCTGGGGTAAAGAATTCCAAAGATTCATGACCCTCAGAGAAGAAATTCCTCATCACCGTCTTAAATGAGCGACCCCTTATTCTGAAACGCAGCATTCGAAATAAAGTAAATGAGTTGACGGCACAAATCATTACAAGTGGGTATGATTTGGTGGCCATTACAGAAACATAGTTGCAGGTTGGCCAAGACTGGGAATTAAACATACAGGGTATCTGACAATTCGGAACGATAGACAAGAAGGGAAAGAATGTGGGGTAGCTCTGTTAATAAAGGATGATATCAGGGCAGTTGTGAGAGATGACATTGGCTCTAATGAACAAAATGTTGAATCATTGTGGGTGGAGATTAGAGATAGTAAGGGGAAAAAAATCACTGGTGGGCGTAGTTTATAGGCCCCCAAATAATAACTTCACGGTGGGGCGGACAATAATCAAGGGAATAATGGAGGCATGTGAAAAAGGAACGGCAGTAATCATGGGGGATTTTAACCTACATATCGATTGGTCAAATTAAATTGCACGGGATAGCCTGGAGGAGGAATTCATAGAATGCATACGGGATTGTTTCTTAGAACAGTATGTTACAGAACCTACAAGGGAGCAAGCTAGCTTAGATCTGGTCCTGTGTAATGAGACAGGAATAATAAACGATCTCCGAGTAAAAGATCCTCTCGGAATGAGTGATCACAGTATGGCTGAATTTGTAATACAGATTGAGGGTGAGGAAGTAGTGTCTCAAACGAGCATACTATGCTTAAACAAAGGAGACTACAGTGGGATGAGGGCAGAGTTAGCTAAAGTAGACTGGGAAAACAGACTAAACGGTGGCACAATTGAGGAACAGTGGAGGACTTTTAAGGAGCTCTTTCATAGTGCTCAACAAAAATATATTCCAGTGAAAAAGAAGGGCGGTAAGAGAAGGGATAACCAGCCGTGGATAACCAAGGAAATAAAGAAGAGTATCAAATTAAAAACCAATGCGTATAAGGTGGCCAAGGTTAGTGGGAAACTAGATGATTGGGAAAATTTTAAACAACAGCAAAGAATGACTAAGAAAGCAATAAAGAAAGGAAAGATAGATTACGAAAGTAAACTTGCGCAAAACATAAAAACAGATAGTAAAAGCTTTTACCGATATATAAAACGGAAGAGAGTGACGAAAGTAAATGTTGGTCCCTTAGAAGATGCGAAGGGGGATTTAATAATGGGAAATGTGGAAATGGCTGAGACCTTAAACAATTATTTCGCTTCGGTCTTCACAGTGGAAGACACAAAAACCATGCCAAAAATTGCTGGTCACGGGAATGTGGGAAGGGAGGACCTTGAGACAATCACGATCACTAGGGAGGTAGTGCTGGACAGGCTAATGGGACTCAAGATAGACAAGTCCCCTGGTCCTGATGAAATGCATCTCAGGGTATTAAAAGAGATGGCGGAAGTTATAGCAGATGCATTTGTTATAATCTACCAAAATTCTCTGGACTCTGGGGAGGTACCAGCGGATTGGAAAGCAGCTAATGTAACGCCTTTGTTTAAAAAAGGGGGCAGATAAAAGGCAGGTAACTATAGGTCGGTTAGTTTAACATCTGTAGTGGGGAAAATGCTTGAAGCTATCATTAAGGAAGAAATAGCGGGACATCTAGATAGGAATAGTGCAATCAAGCAGACGCAACATGGATTCATGAAGGGGAAATCATATTTAACTAATTTACTGGAATTCTTTGAGGATATAACGAGCATGGTGGTTAGAGGTGTACCGATGGATGTGGTGTATTTAGATTTCCAAAAGGCATTCGATAAGGTGCCACACAAAAGGTTACTGCAGAAGATAAAGGTAAGCGGAGTCAGAGGAAATGTATGAGCATGGATCGAGAATTGGCTGGCTAACAGAAAGCAGAGAGTCGGGATAAATGGGTCCTTTTCGGGTTGGAAATCGGTGGTTAGTGGTGTGCCACAGGGATTGGTGCTGGGACCACAACTGTTTACAATATACGTAGATGACCTGGAAGAGGGGACAGAGTGTAGTGTAACAAAATTTGCAGCTGACACAAAGATTAATGGGAAAGCGGGTTGTGTAGAGGACACAGAGAGGCTGCAAAGAGATTTAGATAGGTTAAGTGAATGGGCTAAGGTTTGGCAGATGGAATACAATGTCGGAAAATGTGAGGTCATCCACCTTGGAAAAAAAAAACAGTAAAAGGGAATATTATTTGAATGGGGAGAAATTACAACATGCTGCGGTGCAGAGGGACCTGGGGGTCCTTGTACATGAATCCCAAAAAGTTAGTTTGTAGGTGCAGCAGGTAATCAGGAAGGCGAATGGAATGTTGGCCTTCATTGCGAGAGGGATGGAGTACAAAAGCAGGGAGGTCCTGCTGCAACTGTACAGGGTATTGGTGAGGCCGCACCTGGAGTACTGCATGCAATTTTGGTCACCTTACTTAAGGAAGGATATACTAGCCTTGGAGGGGGTACAGAGACGATTCACTTGGCTGATTCCGGAGATGAGGGGGTTACCTTATGATGATAGATTGAGTTAACTGGGTCTTTACTCGTTGGAGTTCATAAGGATGAGGGGTGATCTTATAGAAACATTTAAAATAATGAAAGGGATAGACAAGATAGAGGCAGAGAGGTCGTTTTCACTGGTCGGGGAGACTAGAACTAGGGGGCACAGCCTCAAAATACGGGGGAGCCAATTTAAAACCGAGTTGAGAAGGAATTTCTTCTCCCAGAGGGTTGTGAATTTGTGGAATTTTCTGCCCAAGGAAGCAGTTGAGGCTAGCTCATTGAATGTATTCAAATCACAGATAGATAGATTTTTAACCAATAAGGGAATTAAGGGTTATGGGGAGCGGGCGGGTAAGTGGAGCTAAGTCCACGGCCAGATCAGCCATGATCTTTTTGAATGGCGGAGCAGGCTCGAGGGGCTAGATGGCCTACTCCTGTTCCTAATTCTAATGGTCTTATGTCCCAGAGTTCTAGATTCCCCACAAGGGGAAACAACCTCTCTGCATCTACCCTGTCAAGCCCCCTCAGAATCTTATGTTTCAATACCCCTTCATCTCAGGAATCAACCTCATGAATCTTTTCTGAACTGCCTCCAATGCAAGTATATCCTTTCTTAAATAAAGAGATCAAAACTGTACACAGTACTCTAGGTGTGGTCTTACCAATACCCTGTACAGTTGGAGCAGAACTTCCCTACTTTTATATGCCATCCCCCTTGCAATAAAGGCCAGCATTTCATTTGCCTTCCTGATTACTTGCTGTACCTGCATACTAACTTTTTGCATTTCATGTGCAAGAACCCCCAGATCCCTCTGTCCTACAGCATTTTGTAATCACTCCCCATTTAAATAATAATTTGCTTTTTTATTTCGCTTTTTTATTAGTGAACAATCTCACATTTTCCCACAATAGTTCATCTGCCAAATATTTGCCCACTCACTGAGCCTATCTATATCCCTTTGTAGATTCTTTGTGTCCTCCTCACAATTTGCTTTCCCACCTATCTTTGTATCATCAGCAAATTTGGCTCCATTACACTCGGTCTCTTCATCCAAGTCATTAATATAGATTGTAAATAGTTGAGGCCCCAGCACTGATTCCTGTGGCACCCCACTTGTCACAGTTTGCCAACCTGAAAAAGACCTATTTATCCCAACTCTCTATTTTCTGTTAGTTAGCCAATCCTCTAGCCTCGCTAATATATTTCCCCCAACCCCGTGAGCTCTTATCTTGTGCTGTAACCTTTTGTGTGACACCTTATCGAATGCCTTCTGGAAATCCAAATATATGACATCAACTACTTCTCCTTTATCTACTCTGCTTATTACTCCAGCAAATTTGTCAAATATGATTTCCCTTTCATAAAACCATGCTGACTCTGCTTGACTGCATTATGATTTTCTAAATGTCCTACTACTTCCTTAATGATGGACTCCAGCATTTTCCTTAATGACAGAGGTTAGGCCAACTGGTCTATAATTTCCTGCTTTCTGTCTCCCTCCTTTCTTAAATAGGGGTGTTATATTTGTGGTTTGCAGTCCGCTGGGACCTCTCCAAAATTCAGGGAATTTTGGTAAATTACAACCAATGCATTCACTATCTCTGCAGCCACTTCTTTTAAGACCCTAGGATGTAGGCCATCTGGTCCAGGGGACTTGTCCATCTTTAGTCCTATTAGTTTGCCTAGTACTTTATCTCTAGTGATAGTGATTGTTTTAAGTTCGCCCTGCAATAGCTTCTTGATTATCAATTATTGGATGTTTTTAGTGTCCTCTACCGTGAAGACCGATACAAAATATTTGTTCAAAGACTCTACCATTTCCCCGTTTCCCATTATTAATTCTCCAGTCTCATCCACTAAGGGACTAACATTTACTTCACTAGTTTCCTTTTTATATACCTGTAAAAGCTCTTACTGTCTGTTTTTATATTTCTTGCTAGTTTACTCTCATATGCTATCTTCTCTGTCTTTATCATTTGTTTAGTCATCCTTTGCTGGTTTCTAAAAATTTCCCAATCCTCTTCCACGGTCCTTCGCAACATTGTATGCCTTTGGATCCATTGGATGCATTATTGCAACTTGTAACAGAGCTGAGGATGCTGGAACACAAAGCACGAAGGATTGAATGCAAAAATATGGAATGTGCTGCCAGCAGGTTATACAGCAGCAGTTGAGACAGGGTTTGCAAAATCTACACCACCAGCAGGTTTTTCTGAATCTTGATCTCATTCCACAGCAAAATAATTAACATGAAAAAACCTTAGGTCAAAGTTGCCTTCGCTCAAAGATGACTTTTGTTACATTCCTTTGCTTAATTTATGGGTCTTGTGTTTGAGAATATGAATTATGAAACTGTTCAAATATGGTGGGAACTGGGGAGTGGGAGAACTGCAAATCCACAGACAATGAGTTCCTGATCTCAACGATGTTGCCATGTGGAGTTATGAGTCATGACCCCGATTGTGTGATCCATTGCTTTGGAGTATTTTTGCTCCACACCACCTCCAATTCATATTACAATCAAATGCCAAGTATTGATTTCAACCCACTCATCTAGTCAAGACCATCATATGATGTTTAGAACCTGTTTGAGCTTCTCTTTCAGTTTTTCGACAACTGAACTGTAGAATAAGGGGCTCAATTTTGGCCAGGAGTTGCTCCGTTTTTTTTTTTGGAGTAACCTGCTTTTTCTGGCGTAACTTAAAAATCCCCAGTTTCCCCAATCAATTTGCGCCAGTGTAACTCACTTAGTTACGTTTTTTTTTTAAAGTAAGTTTTTTTTCTCAAAAGGGGGCGTTACCAGCCACCTACGCCAGTTCTGCCCATTTAGGCAACTTTGGCCAGCTAATAGTTACTCCATTTCGACTTAGGCCAGCGTATGTGGCCACTTGAGAAAACCCTTGTGGAGAGTTAAAGAAATCGGCGCAGGTAGGTACATCGGAGGCCATTCGGCCTGGGATAGTGGCGGGAAATGGAGGGGACCTGCACCTAAACCAACCAAGCCTTACCCTTAGCAATGTTTGCAAACAAAAACTACTAACAATTCTATAAGACATAAAAAATGGAATTCCTACCTTCATCTTCAAACTGCAATTCACTTTTCTGCACTCGGCCTGGGAAGGCAGCGGGCTGGTGCGGGAGGCCACGCAGCCCGGGCTAGGGGCGGGTCAACGCACTGGGAGGCCACTCGGCCAGGGCTAGGGGCCTGATAGAAATCACTGGCAGGCAGGAACACTATCAGTTCTCCTGACCGCCCCTAGCCCAACAAAGGAGGCAGAATAAATGCAGAGAATTTTACCTAAAGGAACCCAGCAACACAGGGAGGCATATCGCCACGCTCTTAAGCTGATAGAGAGACCTACATCAATTGGGACTGTTGTTGCGGACTTGCAGCGCTACATCATGACATCACGAATCACCACTGCACATGTGCAGACGTCACAGCACATTTTCCAGCGCAGAACGACTGGTCACGCTGCGCGACTGCAGTAAAGAGGCCAGAGATCGGCCTAAGTTCCAACATTTTTTTCCGGCGAGTCTAGGAATCTACATAAGCGACGCAACTCCAGTAAGTGCGCTGAAAAACGGGCTCGGCCAAAATTGAGCCCATGGTCACAGCCCTTAATCTGTTCCCAGATACCATTATTTTGTGTATATCCATCAATTAGATGATTATATATAATTAATATAACCCTTCAATGAGATTAATCCCTTTAGCTCATTCACAGGTATCCATTATGGTAAATTATGTTAAATTTATATAGAACTTTGGTTAGACCACACTTAGAGGGCTGGATTTTCGGGTTGTGGGCGTAAACGCAAGCGATAAGTGAAAATTAACGTTTTCGCTGCGCTAACGATTTAAGGCCTAACTTTCGGCCTTTAGGTCTGCACCAGGGCAAAGGGAGGCGTTGCACAATTGCTCTCGGTGCAAAAATGCGATCCTCGACAACTTTAGTGCGGGGCCGGGAGTGCTGCGAGAGAGGCCTTCGGGAGGCAGGGGGGTGGGGGTGGGGGGATTCCAAAAAACATTTACAAGACCCTTAACTAACTAATTGCTGCAAAAAAAATTAATAAAAACTTTAACTTACCTTTTTTGCAGGTTTTCTGAGTTACTGCTGCTAGCAGGGCTTTACTGACAGCTTTGACCTGTCGCTGTTCGGGACGCAGCGTACAGGTCGGGAAGAGTACCGGAACTCGATCACAAACACAATCGGAGTCGTTCCCCAGCGGTACATGGAAGCGCTGGTGCAAACAGGTACCCAAGGATCCCGCCCAAGCTTTGCGAGCGGGTTTTTGCCGCAGAGGGTCAAATCACAGCGAAAACTCGGTCGCAAATCTTCCGAACATCTGGCCCAGAGAATACGATCAGGAAAGATTGAACAGGCTGGGGCTTTTTTCTCTCTTTAAAAATAAAAAGAGATGGCTGAGGGGTGACCTAATAGAGGTCTTTAAAATTATGAAGAGGTTTGATAGGGTAGATTTAGAGAAGATATTTCCACTGTGGGGAGTCCAACACTAGGGGTCATAAACATAAGATAGTCACTGATAAATCCAATAAGGAATTCAGGTGAAACTTCTTTACCCAGAGAGTGGTTAGAAGGTGGAACTTGCTACCTCATGGAGGTGAATAGCGTAAATACATTTAAGGGGAAGCTAGATAAACCACATAAGGGATAAAGGAATAGAAGGTTATGCTGATCGGGTGAGATTAAGTAAGTTGGAAAAAGGCTCCTGCAGAGCATAAACACTGGCTTAGACCAGTTGGGCCAAATGGCCCGCTTCTGTGCTTAATTTCTATGAAATTCTTTGTCAACTCAGTGATCCTGCATTCAGGAACCACACTTGATCAAAGTACCAGTCAGAGTACCAGTGGCCCTATCTCCCGCCCAAGCTCCCTTTGATTTCAGTTGCTCTGCTGGAAGAGTAGGATTGCTGGATTTCCCAAGTGAACCCCCAATTAAGTTGCAGCTTGCGACTCGCACTCCCTCGCGTCCATTATTCTCTCTGCAGATTTAGGCTTTGGGAATAGAGACTGCTATGTGTGACTGAATATTTGAACAGCATAGTGCTGACGTTGCCTTCCCCTTACTTTCCTCTGGAATTCTAACTGACGGCAGCTTTGAGCTGAACTGACGCTTGCTTGTGAACCTTTGTCTGAAGCTGATTGTTTACTTGCATTTCTCCTTCAAAATACGTTAAACATAAAATAGATTTTCCTACCTATGCCAGCAAAAGCCTTGACCATGACCTCGAGCAGCCTATCATTAGGTGGATACTGTCCATTAATGTAACATGGTTTTTTTTTTTCATCTGCATTTTACCTGTTATGTTCTGAACTGGACTCAGTCTAGAGACTTCTCAGGTGTTGCTCATTCCAGTCCTTCACTCTCCCACTTCTCCGCAGAAACAAACGTGGCTGTAACTTATGCCTGCCGATTACTTTTATTAAAACACAAGTTTCCTCCCCAAATATTTGCGGATTCATTCCTCATCAAGCTTTGCAGTTGTTTTTCCACTCCAAATGTTTCCGCTCAATCACTTCTGGAAGCGAAAGTTGGGGGGAGCGGGGGGGCGCGGTGGGGTGGTGATGGTGAATGGATGGAGGTAAGTCAGAAACTTCATAAAAGCTTCCCCTCCTACAATATGTTGCATTCACCTTGCTCATGGGGGTAAATTCAGGGATCTGATGCTCTCCGCAGGCAGCCATACTTGGTGGGAGCATGGATCAGGAATGGGAACATAGGAACAGGAGAAGGCCATTCAGTCTCTCGAGCCTATTTCGCCATTCAATTAGATCTGAACCTCAACTCCCTTTACTCCAAATCCCCTATTACCCTTACCCAACAAAAAAAAATCGATCTTAGATTAGAGGTTTTTCCAATTGACACCCCATCCTCAACAGCTTTTTAAGGAAGAGAGTTCCAGATTTTCCCTCTTGTGTGAAGAACTGCTTTCTGACATCACGCCCGAACGGCCAAACTTTAATTTTAAGGCTATGCCCCCCCAGTCTTGTTCTGGAGTCCCGCAGCAGAGGAAATCATTTCTCTCTATCTACTCTACCAAATCCTTTTACCGTGCAGGAAGTTGGGGATACATTTTAGAAGTAAACCAGGCTGAATCTGTGACACATGTCACTGTGAATGTGTCGCCACTGATAAAACTACTAATCTTGGACTGCTGGTTCCCTGGCCCATGCTCCTTCCTCGTTGGGGGTGAATTTACCCTATAATAAATTAGGGAGCACCTGCGACAGCGCAAATTGCCCTTGCTCGGTCAGAAGGAGCAGAGTTAATAGGCTAACTCGCCAAGGCTTCTTCGGCAGCACCTTCCAAACCCTCGACCTCTACCATCTAGAAGGACAAGGGCAGCAGGCGCATGGGAGTGCCACTACCTGCAAGTTCCCTTCCAAGTCACACGTTATCCTGACTTGCAAATATATCACCGTTCCTTCATTGTCGCTGGGTCAAAATCCTGGAAATCCCTTCCCAACAGCACTGTGGGAGTACCTTCACCACACGGACTGCAGCGGTTCAAGGCGGTGGCTCACCACCACCTTCTCAAGGGCAATTAGGGATGGGCAATAAATGCTGGCTTGTCAGCGACGCCCACATCCCATAAATGAATGAAAAAAAAGTCTATCGTTTTGTTTTAATGGGAATAGCTTGGAAATTTTGCTAGGTTGGCCACAGCTCCTCCTCCCCTTTCCCTTCACCCCACGGTCTCACTTAAAGGTCCTGTATCGCCTTGTGACCAACATTCCCGCTCAGTGGCCACACAGTGGTCTGGAGGTCCTGCGCAGACTCTTACGGCCTTTCAATGCAAGAAGCCCCGCATGCGCAAAAATTTGAATGAGCCGCGCAGCCAGTTAAAGGGACCCCGCACCCAAAAAAAAAATTAGGGGAAACATTGCTTGTGACCCATTGGATTGTTAGCCTTCCTTATTGTGAGGAGAGAAAAAAAGGCAACTGTCATTAAGGTCCCCAGTGAATCACAGGCGATTGTTACTTGTGCACCGTGGGTGGCCCAAACAGCCATTATATAAGTTTGTTATTGTCGCTGCTTCTAATTGCCGATAACACTCGCCTCACAGTGCCAACTCTCAGCGGCTGCACACTCACAATGGCATGCGTCACATATTCAGTTTTGTTTACTTCAAAAATGTACCCCCAACTTCTCACCAGACGAGTTCTTTAGCCTCAGCCAGACAACAAAAACAATTTGACAGTTTTAGAGTACCTTAACACACAACAAGGCATCCCAGGGCGCCTTACAGGAGTGATTGATACCGAGGGGGAAAGTAGGGCATAGGTTCGGGAAGATGATCGATCACAAAGGCAAATTGGTTAGCTTTGACATCTCAAAATGCTTTACAGACAATGAAGTACTTTTTGAAGTGTAGCCACTGTTGTAATTAAGAGAAAAAAAAGACAGACTTGCACTTATATAGCGCCTTTCACAACCACCAGTCATCCTAAAGTACTTTTGAACTGCAGTCACTGTTGTAATGTAGGATACATGGCAGCCTATTTGCGCACAGCAAGCTCCCACGAACAGTAATGTGATAATGGCAAGATAATCTGTTTTTTTTTTAAAAAGTGATATTGATTGAGGGATAAATATTGACCAGGACAGCAGGGATAACCCCTGCTCTTCTTCAAAATACTGCTATGGGATCTTTTACATTCACCCAGGAGAACAGACGGGGCCTCGGTTTAACGTCTCATCCGAGAGACAGTAATGTAGGGAATGCGGCAGCCAATATGCACACAGCAAGGTCCCACAAACAGTAAAGGGATAATGAGCAGATTATTTAAGATGTCACATCTAGGTTCAGGAGCTTCACCAGAGGAAAAGGGCTAGATTTTAAAATACCAAAACTAAGGACATAGGCATATAGAATGCTCTTGTTCACCTCCCAAAGACCAAAGACTGGTTGAGGAATGCAGGGGTCTAGAACAGGTTATCTGCTTGGCCTCCAAGCTGGACACATTGAGGACACGGAGGGGGAATGAAGATGAGAATTATTTTCCGAAACTTGAAAAATCCCCATATATTAGCAACACTGTATGGGCTAGCTGAATGATCTGTGCACTGACCCAGGGTGAAGATGAAAACTTTTCAGACACAGCATGGGCTGCAATTGGCTCATGCACAGAGATTTTTGGTTTAAATCTTGGGCTCTCTGCAAATGTGTCATTCACAGTGTTGAACAGAACAGGTTTGGAGGTTGGAATGATTACTAATGATTTTAAGGCTCCAGTAAATACAATGAATGCATTTAAAATGGGGCAACAGTGTGAAAGAGCTGCATTTAGTCCAGTCACCTTTGAATAGTAGGCACTATTTGTAATTTTCTATTCCCTGTAACACAGCACTAAAGATTGGTGTTTGGCTTTCAAACTACACTTCGTTTTCCTTTGATACAGTGATATATAAATATCCAAGAAATAATTATAACAATCACCACCAGAAAATTACAAAGTAGAAAATAGAGTTGTGCAAAGAATCAACGAGCAAAGTTTAAAGTTGCAACACTGAAGAGTTTTCAGACAGGTTCAATTCCTTGAAGTAGCTTACAATGAAATCTCCTTTCAAAATGTTGCCTAATTCAGCAAAAGGAAAGTTTGTGCCACACTCCCCAAAAAGAAACTTTACAAAGAGCATAAAAAATAGGAGCAGAGTAGGCCATTTGACCCCTCGAGCCTGCTCCGCCATTCAATAAGATCATGGCTGATCTGATCTTGGCCTCAACTCCACTTTCCTGCCTGTTCCCCATAACACTTGACTCCCTTGTAGTTCAAAAATCTGTCTATCGCCATCTTAAATATATTCAATGGCCACAGCTCTCTGGGGAAGAGAATTCCAAAGATTCACGACCTTCTGAGAGAAGAAATTCCTCCTCATCTCTGTCTTGAATGGGTGACCCTCTTATTCTGAAACTATGCAACCTAGTTCTAGATTCTCCACGAGGGGAAACATCCTCTCAGCATCTAGAAGAGCTTTCGTCTTCTTATCGTTATGATTAATCTAATGCTAATTTCTAGTTGAAGACCCTATTAGTGATGTACTGACACCATTGCATCAGCACTAAACAGGTCACTCTGTATCCTTCGCCGTATAAACCTGGCAAAGTATCTCACATAATGTGACATTATGATGGCAAATGATCAATCTTGCATTTATATAGCACCTTTCACGAGCACAGGGCATCCCAAAGCACTTCACAGACAACTAAGTACTTTTGAAGTATAGTCACTGTTGTAATGTAGGAAACACGGCAGACAATTTGTGCACAGCAAGCTCCCACAAATAACCAGATAATCTTTAGTGATATTGGTTGAGGGATAAATATTGGCCATGACACTGTGGGATAACTCCCCTGCTTTTCTTGTAAATCGTGCCACGGGGTCTTTTGCGTCCACCCAAGAGGGCAGACAGGGCCTCGGATTAATGTCTCATCCGAAAGACGGTAGCTCAGACAAGTGCAGCACTCCTTCAGTATTGCACTGGGTTGTCAGCCTGGATTGCATGCTCAAGACTCTGGGACTTGAACCCACAACCTTCAAGTATCATTTTAATTGATACAATTGAGCATGAAATGCTGTTTGCCTACTGGGAACACTGCTGCAGACTGAGAATGCTGCACTGTACCAGAAATTCATTTCAACAGAAACCTGCACATTTTGTTTCCTTTTTACTGACGTGCTTAAATCTTCAGTGGGTTAAACGGTCCATGGGGAGTCTCTCTTTATTCAAGCAGTTTTATTTTTAGGAAGCTGGACAATTTAATTGGCTATTTTCTTCTTCCCTTCTGAGGCCATGTACCTTCTGCAACTGAGTACCTTCCAACAGCAACACAGCCGAGCTCAGGGTTTCGACTGAGTAGGCAGCTTGCAGACTAGTACAGTAGTTTAGTGGTTATGTTACTGGATTAGTATTCCAGAGACCTCAACTAATAATCCAGATAATGCGAGTTCATAGTCCCACATGGCAGTTTGTGAAACCAACATTCCCAGCATCGAAGCACTGACCACACTCGACCAGCTCTGTTAGGCGACCCACATTACCCCCATGCCCGACACAAGACTCCCAAAACAAGCGCTCTACGGAACTCCTACACGGCAAGCATGCCCCAGGTGGGCTGAAGAAACGTTTCAAGGACACCCTCAAAGCCTCTCTGATAAAGTGCAACATCCCCACCGACACCTGGGAATCCCTGGCCAAAGACCGCCCTGTGGAGGAAGAGCATCCGGGAGGGTGCTGAGCACCTCGAGTCTCGTCGCCAAAAGCATGCCGAAATCAAACGCAGGCAATGGAAGGAGCATGTGCAAACCAGGCTCCCCACCCACCCTTTCCTTCAACCACAGTCTATCCCACCTGTGACAGAGACTGTAATTCCTGTATTGGACTGTTCAGTCACCTGAGAACTCACTTTTAGAGTGGAAGCAAGTCGAGGGACTGCCGATGATAATGATTGTGAAAATGGATTTTTTTTTTTAAAAAAGAGTCTGGAAATAAAAAGCTGATTCTCTGTCAGAAGGTTGTAGGTTCAAGTCCCACTCCAGGATCTTGAGACATAAAAATCTAAGCTGACACTCCAGTGCAGTGCTGCACTGTCGGAGGTGCAGTTAAACTGAGGCCCCTTCTGCTCTCTCAAGTGGACGTAAAAGATTCCATAGCACTATTTCGAAGAAGAACAGGGGAGTTAGCCCCAGTGTCCAGGACAATATTTATCCCTCAATTAACAGAACAAAAAAACAGATTATCTGGGCCATTATATTGTTGTTTGTGGGAGCTTGCTTGTGCGCAAATTGGCTGCCGCATTTCCCACATTACAAGAGTGACTACACTCCAAAGTACTTCATTGGCTGTAAAGCGCTTTTATACATCCGGTGGTCGTGAAAGGCGCTATATAAATCTAAGTCTTTCTTTTTTATTTAAACCCCTCTTTGTTTCATTTACTCCAGTGGATCCCCAACCTGGCCAATGCCAGATCTCCAGGCCCCCTCAATCTGCCTCTGCTTCAGATACAGCATCAGACATGTCACTGAGCTGCGTTCTCCCGTCTGTGTGCCAGGGGAAACTAGGTCAACCTATAAGCGGATGCGATGCGGCAATAATCTGCTCATTTGCTGCTCTTCCGAAGCAACGGCTGAGCCAGAGATCCCAAACAGAAGTAATTTTCCCGTTAATTCGTTGAATGTTTCACGTTGATAGCAATATCATAACAATATGACCGATATTAAAGCAAACTTCTCGAATATTAGTTGCTTTATTGCCAACAACACAAATATAACAATGGTTTTGCGCACAAGCAAGTTTTGCGATTTTAAAAGGGGAGAAAGGATGTGTTTGTTTTCCCTCTCTCGTTTTCATTTCCGAAATGCTTCCCAGTTAGGACAACAGAGATCTACCGAACCTCTGCCAATGTTGCTTCACAGCTAGCGGCTAGGATTTACCCAAACACCCACCACACCAGCTTTGCCTTCCTCCCTCTTGCTTGGAAATACCCAGGTGCTTTGCACCTCACAGTTGAGAGCGTAAACTCACCACAAGGAAAATCTTGAGACACGGTCTCATGTTGTGTCATTCAGTGCCATCCCTTGGCTGGGAGATTTTGCTCTGTGAACATCTTAAGAGGGTAGAAATTCAGGCCCGCTGAAAACCTAGCGCACCTACCGCTTTTAAAGTTTTTTTCCGCCGCGCTAGATGAGGTGGCCTCTTTTTGCGAAATTTAACTCTGTCATTTTATTTCAGGCGGACCGGAAGTTGGTGATTATGGGGACGGAAATGGGGCGGATCGCCCAACAAGTGCGGCAGAATGGAGTCTCCGTCGCTGTCATTCATCAGCGGAGTGGAGCTGACATCATTTCGCGTGTGTGTCACCACGGCTCTCCCCTTCACTTAAAGGGGAGAGGCTTCGCCATTTTCAAACTTCGGTCCACTGGGCCACCAGAGAGGGTTTCGGCCGGACCTACTGCCTAACACCAAGAGGGGGTGTCAGGCTGCCTGTTGGAAGCCTGGCCGAATCCGGTGACATAATTGTCGGCCTGACCTGGCAGTCAGCTGACAAAAAAAAACATGGCGGCCGCAGCAGTGGGCCCTCCCCTTTAATGGCCGCCGCGCAGCCATGTCGCACACACAGAAAACAAGGTGCACCGACAGAAAAAGCTGTCAGGGGGTACCGCGTGGCGATCAAGGATTTTTCACGCTGAATTTGGCTGGAGGTGCGGGAGATTGGCGGTGCGCACTTTGATTACGCACTTAGGACCGGTCGGCAGCGGCAGGGCGGAAGTGCGAACCACCGGAAAATCCACCAAGGTGAATTTCGCTAGCGGCGGCCATTCAACTGCAAATCGGCGGCCAGTGGACTCCACCGCTTGGCCATTGCTTTCTGCTGGCAAGAGGCCTTTCGGTAGGCTGAATTTCAGCCCCAAGGTATCAAGCCACATAGGGCGAATTTTAACGTGCGGGAAATCCATAGGTAGAACAACGGTTTTACACTCTGCCCGATATTACTCTCTCTTGATTTCAATGGCGAGCAAAATCCAGCAGGGAGTAAAACCAGTGTTGCGCCTGATTCCATCAGGTTGAAACTTCCCCCAGTCACTGGGAGTTACTCAGTAACAAAAGCCAGGTTTGGTGCATTTACACCCCGACACCATCGCAAACCAATATTCAAAGCTAATTAAAGGAGTTTAAAAAAATAGCTTGAATAAAGCAATGCTTGTTATTCGCAGTGGTCACAGCTCGTCACAGTAAGGTCCATTTAGCCATGGGCCGCAGGCAGTGTGACAACTCGCACCCTAAACATTCTTCAACACAAATGCTGCATGTTGCAACAAGTTCTGACACAAGAAGCATGTTGTAACAGTTTTATACCTGCTGTCCACAACTAACAGTGATTTATTTATTGTAACGATCCTATGGGGATGAGCTATGGGAAGGTGGAATTGTGGTTCCTCTTGCCTCTGGAGGTGAGCAAGGGGAAGCTGGGAATAAAAGGTAAACCTCAAAAGATTCTGGGCTAGAAATTGTGTAGCGGCCCGTTTGGGCTGATAACTTTTGAAGAATCACAGAAGTAACATAGAAACATAGAAAATAGGTGCAGGAGTAGGTCATTCGGCCCTTCGAGCCTTCACCACCATTCAATAAGATCATGGCTGATCATTCCCTCAGTACCCCTTTCCTGCTTTCTCTCCATACCCCTTGATCCCCTTAGCCGTAAGGGCCATATCTAACTCCTTCATGAATATATCCCATGAACTGGCATCAACAACTCTGCAGCAGGGAATTCCACAGGTTAACAACTCTGAGTGAAGAAGTTTCTCGTCATCTCAGTCCTAAATGGCCTACCCCTTATCCTAAGACTATGTCCCCTGGTTCTGGACTTCCCCAACATCGGGAACATTCTTCCCGCATCTAACCTGTCCAGTCCCGTCAGAATCTTATACGTTTATATGAGATCCCCCCTCATCCTTCTAAACTCCAGTGAATAGAGGCCCAGTTGATCCAGTCTCTCCTCATATGACAGCCCAGCCATCCCTGGAATCAGTCTGGTGAACCTTCGCTGCACTCCCTCAATAGCAAGAACGTCCTTCCTCAGATTAGGAGACCAAAACTGAACACAATATTCCAGGTGAGGCCTCACTAAGGCCCTGTATAACTGCAGTAAGACCTCCCTGCTCCTATACGCAAATCCCCTAGCTATGAAAGCCAACATACCATTTGCCTTCTTCACCGCCTGCTGTACCTGCATGCCCACTTTCAGTGACACCCAGGTCTCGTTGCACCTCCCCTCTTCTTAATCTGCTGCCATCCAGATAATATTCTGCCTTCGTGTTTTTGCCCCCAAAATGGATAACCTCACATTTATCCACATTATACTGCATCTGCCATAGCATTTGCCCACTCACCTAACCTGCCCAAGTCACCTTGCAGCCTCTTAGCGTCCTCCTCACAGCTCACACCACCACCCAGCTTAGTGTCATCCACAAACTATCGCCAGGCTAAAACAATTTGCTGCTCCCGCGCTCCAAGAGGGAAGTGGAGCGCTAAATCGAACGCTACCATTTCTCTTAGTGCGCTAAAGGGAGTGAGAGAAGCAGCAGTGGCAGAGCGATGAACAATGTTCTGTGCAGTGCTACCGACATCAGAGGCTCCTTCCCTCACTTAAAAGACCAATGCTGGTTTGAATCAATGTTACTGCTCTCTCTCTCTGTGGAGCCACGGGACCTGCGCTTCCTGCATAACAGCCCCAAGCACTCTAATAAATAAATAAATAAATAAATAAATAAAGACTTGGATTTATATAGAACCTTTCACGACCACCGATGTCTTAGAGCGTTTTACAGCCAATGGAGTACTTTTGGAGTGTAGTCACTGTTATAATGTTGTAAAGAGAGCGGAGGACTGAGTAATCGCGCAGAAATCAGCCGTCAAAATCAATGAAGGCACCAGTATCAGAAGGTGCCAGTAATAAAGTTTGCCCTACCTGACCGCCACTGCCTTTAAATATCATCAATATAGGCGGTCCCTCGTATCGAGGATGACTTGCTTCCACGCCAAAAAGGATTGAGTTCACAGGTGTTTCAATGAAGGACCTAATATTTCAGATCCCAAACTACATGTTGAAGGGTGGAAGATGCCCGTGCGTGGATTAAATTATTTTTTTTTTTAAAAACGTGTGGCGGCCGTTGCACACCAGCCACCACACGGGCTTGACAGAGCTAGGTCTTGGTCTAGTAAGCAAGGTTAACCAAGACGACTGGAGAACAGCTCTGCTGCACGGACCTAGTGCGCACACCTATTGCAGTGTGAGCTGGCCCTTGTTGCCCCTGGATCCTCGCCTCTTCTGGGCCCCGAACTCACGCCTCTCCTGGGCCCCGGACTCACGCCTCTCCTGGGCCCCGGACTCACGCCTCTCCTGGGCCCCGGACTCACGCCTCTCCTGGGCCCCGGACTCACGCCTCTCCTGGGCCCCGATCACATTGCTCCATGATCACTCGCCGCTCTTTTAAATATCATTCCCCAAACGGCCAGCTGAGGTGGCAACACCTCCTGCAGCTGCCGTTGTTGACGCCCAACGATGCTGCAGGGCGTGTGAACGAATGTCACATCCGGGGCGGTAACTGGGTGCTGCGCACCAGATGACATCATGATCTATGGGGCGCAAAACAGCGAGGTGTTAAGTGTTAGCGCCAGCGCAAAACCACCAGGGAAGTTCATAGGCGTCGCTGAATTCACTGCGCCCGGTCAGTAACCCCTTCACGCCCCATTACCGCTCCTCGCAGGCGCTAACGGAAGGCGCGAAGCAGCCGAATATCTCCCCCTCTAAATGGAAGGGGTGGAGTAAAGGACTATGGATTATTTGATGTGCTGTAGACCTGGAGAAGTTACAAGTTGATACTAAACATACTGTTCTCCGTTTAACTGTGTCTGGCATTTATCTGGAAGAAGCTGAAGACTCCAGTGTCAGGTGCTGTACGTGGATCTTCACAGTATCAGTAATGTACAAGTCAACTTTTAGTATTGGTGGACCAATGATTTCCGCAGCCATATTTACAAAAGGATATACTTGCTTTGGAGGCAGTTCAGAGAAGGTTCACTAGGTTGATTCCAGGAATGAGGGAGATGACTTATAAGGAAAGGTTGAGTAGGTTGGGCCTCTATTCATTGGAATTCAGAAGAATGAGAGGTGATCTTATCGAAATGTATAAGATTATGAAGGGGTTTGACAAGGTGGATGCAGAGAGGATGTTCCAGAGAGGATGGTGGGGGAGACTAGAACTAGGGGGCATAATCTTAGAACAAAGGGCTGCCCATTTAAAACTGAGATGAGGAGGAATTTCTTCTCTCAGAGGGTTGTAAATCTGTGGAATTTGTTGCCTCAGAGAGCTGTGGAAGCTGGGACATTGAATAAATTTAAGACAGAAATAGACAGTTTCTTGAGCGATAAGGGAATAAGGGGTTTATGGGGAGGGGGCGGGGAAGTGGAGCTGAGCCCATGATCAGATCAGCCATGATCTTATTGAATGGGGGAGCAGGATCGAGCGGCCATATGGCCTACTCCTGCTCCTTTTTCTTATGTTCTTATGTCTTGTGCATTTAGTATCAGACAGAAGTTCAAGCCCCATTTTTACTGCTTTCTGAAAGAACCACTATCTTCAAGGGAATATCTCTGGTAAACTTACTTTAGTTTGTAGAAGGAAAAAAAAAATTGCTGTGCGGTATTTTTGTCAAATTATGCTGATACAAGTACCGAGTTTCAGATGGCAGCACTATCCAGGAAAAGGTTCCAGAGGCTGGGAAAGCAACGTACAGAAATTCACCACTGGCATTCAGGCAAACTACCCAATCCTGTCATTTATTTTCTTCATTATGAAGCATTTAAAAGAACTGTCTCTATTAATTTGGTAATGTTGGTTTAGATTGGGACTCTCTGGTCCAGCACCCTCGGTGCCAGAACAGAGAATTTTCCAAACCACAGGAGGTCATGTTGAGCCTAGGCTTACGGTACCTGCAGACAGTACCCGGGCTCCTGAACGCCTCTGCCACACTCCGGCTCAGGCTGTGAAACTCCTCTCTCTGTGCAGAAATCTCCCAGCCACATTTATTAATTAACCTGCTGGTTTGGTGCTTCGAAAAAAAACCCTCCTCTCCCTCAGGCCCAGCTTCGGCACCTCAGTCAGCTGCCTGCCCTTCCCTTTCCTTACCCGATCACCTCACTGAACACCGAGAGTCGGGACACCACCCACACAAAGCGGCAGTTCCGCAGCACAGAACAACGAGAGCCAGGAAGTACGGGGAAACCGGAACTAATGCTGAACCACGGATGTTTTCGGACCAGAGTGATGCTACCGATACTATATAATTACTAATTTTCTGATTCTGCTGCTAAAAGTTGACCACATCATTTTATGTTTTTTAGTTCGGTGGAGTTGTGATTTTATTACTCTTCCACTTTGATAAATGGAGGAGTTATCACTGGTTAGCTGTGTGTTCCACTATTCAATCAACACAAAGGTAGAGTGGCAGCGATGAGGCACTCACTGTCACAGCTGAAACTGTACTGGAGCCAGTAGACGGCAAGAGAATGTGAAACTATCTCTTAGGAAGGATGTGAATACATTAAAAACTTCACAAAAAATCTGTTATATTGGTTAGACTTCGTGTAAAAGTCACACCTAAAGGTACATCCTGAAAAAATGTTAAGGCTTGTACAAATCACAGCTCCAGTTTGCAAGACATAAACATTTACATGAAGGTAGACTTGTATGGCAGATTTAATAATACATTTAACTCATTAGACTTACCAACACTTTGAGTCTAGCTGAGGGTCCCAGCTGCTTGCATCGTGCTCCTGGGCTCCTGGTAGGTACCTGCGACTACCTTCCAGTCCATTTCTAGCCCCTTGTTCCTCTTGGGAGTTCCCCAGAGTTATTTTTTTTATATTGTTCACGGGATGTAGGCACCGCTAGCAAAGCCAGCATTTATTGCCCATCCCCAATTCTCCTCAAGAAGGTGGTGGTGAGCTGTCTTCTTGAACCACTGCTTCTTTGTAGCAGTTTGGTACTGAGTGGCTCGCTGAACCATTTCAGAGGACAGTTAAGAGTCAACCACATTGTTGTGGGTCTGGAGTCACATATAGGCCAGACTGGGTAAAGACAGCAGATTTCCTTCCCTAAAGGACATTAGTGAACCAGATGGCTGTGAGTTTGTTGGGGGAAAACTCTGCTGAACATGGCTGCAACTGCCTAGCTGCTTGAGTGAATATTGGAGATTTGCGGAGGGTAAAAACTCTATAAACAGAAATGGCTGTAACGTTCCAATGTGTCCTTTGTTCGCTCTGCTCCAGACCCCAGAATACCATGGTGGATCAACTAGTATTTTAAATGATGCTGAACTAAGCATATACTTATAACTACCAGATATCAGAGAGATTCCAGTGTGCCTAAAAAGAAAAAAATTGCTCTATATACTTATAATCTCCCCCTTGCTCTGATCTCTCTCAGCAAATGCAAGTACTCGAACTCAGCAGCATTAGGCTGTACACGGTCCAGATGGATGGTGGATTTTAAATGTAAAATAATCAGACAGAGCTACCAACATGGTATCGATATATTTATATCCAGCAAAAGTGACACAAATTGTATATGCATTTAAATATATGGAGCTATGTTTATTTTTAAGAGTTCTCAAAATGGATTATATTTTTAAACCAAAATGAATTATCACTACTAATAATAAGTACGAGAATAACAATGCATTTGCAACTCTTCCAGACTGTGTTTAGCTTTAAACAGTATATAGGAAAATGTTTATAAACTAACAGGAGCATAATTAATTCTTCAAGAGCAGGGAGACCTGTATAATCTGCCCTTGCAAGCGTAGCTTGGTAAAAGTTCTATATAAAATTATATTAAAAACAGAGAAACTTTAGTGCCACTGAGCACCATAACAGCCCCAATCAATAGCACACACTCTCAAGCCATTTTACTCTGCTTATCACTGGTACATTTGCTCAGACATCAAGTCTCTTTTTCCAGTTTTTATAATAAAAGGAAGAAGACGACAATGAAGAGCTTCTGAACAAACAGCGCCATTGTTACTCAACAATACTCAGTTTTGTTACTTCTTGTGTGTCATGTGTCAAATTCAACTGCAGATACAATATTTAAATACATTTCATACTGGGGTAAAAGGGAAAGGCTTTATGATTACTACTCATTGAAACATGGTACAGTTAATTAAGTCCTTATTGCACAAGTAGCATTCATCAGTAGATTTTCAAGTGTTTGCTCGATATCCATAGTTATTATAAAGTGCTTAGGGCTGGAGAGAGAAAATAATTTGGTATTATTCAATATAAGTCCTAAAGAGTAAATGCATTCAAATCTGAATGTTCATTGATTTACTGACCTGATGAAGCAGAATGTGCCTGACCCCCATGAATATTCAACAGAACTTACAGTTACAGGGGGGGCGGCGGTCAGATCCAAGCAAGAGTATGAGGGGAATTAGAATAGGTGGTTGAAGGCACTAGAGCTATATTTTAAGCAGGTGGGGAACGATGGAAGCAGATGCAGGGAGTTCCAGAGTTTGAGTTTTCCAGTACACAGCTGAAGCCACTGACACTGGTGGCAGCTTAAACGGAGTGGGATATAGCACAATGGAGCAAGGTTAGAAGAGCGAAAGTTCAAAGGCAGACAGCCATAAACAGCGGAAGAAAGAGTGGAAGACAGAAACAGACACCTGGTGGTGAATTTCTGCAGGGAGTTCTCCCACTTGTCTTCCGTTATTTTAGAGGAAGAGCCACAGAAACCCCGGGGAAATGGTATAAGCAGTCTTTACACCGTCTCTCTGCGGTTTCTGTCGCTCCTCCACTGAAACCACGCCGGCTGAGCAGGCAAACTCCCTTCGGACATTCACCCGCCCAAGTCACAAGCATAAAGAATAGAATGCGATGGAAAGTGACACGGAGGGACAGAAAACAAGAGAGGCAGACAGACAGTTTGAGAGCAACGAAGACAATGATGGGGAAGACACACAATGACAGAAGAGCAAAGAGGCAAACACCAAGACACAAGGGAGAGGATGAAAAATGAGAGAATAACTGCTTTCCTCCATTACTAAATCCCCAGTAACTAAATCACATTCTCTGCAACTATACGTTTCAAAGCTCCGTATTTCCATGATGTCATTCACAGACAGTTAGTTATATCGGAAAATCGGGCACAGTTTTCATTAAGTGGAATTTCATCCGAGAAATATATTGAAAAAGAAACTAAAATCATAGTATCATGCAGCACAGGAGGAGGCCATTCGGCTCATCGCACTTGTGCCAGCTCTTTGAAAGAGCTATCCAATTAAACCAATTCCCCTGCTCTTTCCCCATAGTCCTGCAAAATGTTCCTTTTCAAGTATATGTCCAATTCCCTTTTGAAAGTTACTATTGAATCTGCTTTCAGCACCCTTTCAGGCAGTGCATTCCAGGTGATTACAACTTGCTGCGTAAAAAATATTCTCCTCATCTTCACCCTGGCTTTTTTTTCCAATTACTTTAAATCTGTGTCCTCTGGTAACTGATCCACCTGCCAGCAGAAACAGTTTCTCCCTATCTATTCTATCAAAACCCTTCATAATTTTGAAATCTCTATTAAATCTCCCCTTAAATCTCTTTGCTTCAACAACAATGTACTTTTATAGCACCTTTAACATAGTAAAACATCCTGTAGTGCTTTACAAGAGTGTTATCAAACAAAATTTGACACAAGCCACATAAAGAGATAATAGGTCAGATTAAGTTAGGTTTCAAGGAGTGTCTTAAAGGAGAAAAGAGAGGTATTGATGTGGCAGTGTTTAGGAAGGGAGTTCCAGAGCATAGAGTCTAGGCAGCTGAAGGCACAGCCACCAATTATGGACCAATGAAAATTGGGAATGCGCAAGAGGCCAGAATTAGAGGAGCACAGAGATCACGGAGGGTTGTAGGGCTGGAGGTTACAGAGACGGGAAGGGTCAAGTGTTTGGAGGGATTTGACAATAAGGATGAGAATGTTAAAATCAAGGCGTTGCTTAACCAGGAGCCCATAGAAGACAGCGAGCACAGGATTGATGGTTGAATTGGACTTGTTGCGAGTTAGGTTACAGTCAGCAGAGTTTTGGATCATCTCAGGTTTACAGAGGGTGGAAGATAGGAGGCCGGCCAGGAGTGCGTTGGACTAGTCAAATCTAGAGGTAACAAAGGCCTGGATTGTGTTCAGCAGCAGATGAGCTGAGGCAGGGACTGTGTTCAGCAATGTTAGGGAGGTGGAAATAGGCAGTCTTGGTGATGGTGTGGATATGTGGTTAGGGGCTCATCTCGGGGTCAAATATGTCACCAAGATTGCAAACAGTCTTGTTCAGCCTCAGACAGTTGCTGGGAAGAGGGATGGAGCCAGTAGCTAGGGAATGGAGTTTGTGACTGGGACCGAAGACAATGACTTCGGTCTTCCCAATATTTAGTTGGAGGAAATTTCAGCTCATTCAGTACTGGATGTCAGACAAGCACTTAGTCAACCTAGAGAGACAATGGAGGGGCTGAGAGAGGTGGTGGTGAGATAGAGCTGTGTCTCGTCAGCATACATGTGGAAACTGACGCTGTGTTTTCAGATGATGGCACCGAGGGGCAGCATGTAGATGAGAAAAATGAGGGGGCGAAGGATAAATCATTGGGGGACACCAGTGGTAACGGTGCAGAAGAATAATCCCAGCTTCTCTTGTCTCTCCACATAACTTAAGTTTCATTCCTGGTGCCATTTTGATAAATCTCCTCTGCACCCTTTCTAAGGCTTTGACATTCTTTCTAAAAAGTGTGGTCTGGACACAATACTCTAACTGAAGACATAGACAGCTGGTGGAATGAGGACATACACAGGCTGGTGGAATAGGCAGGCATGAAATTTAACGCAGAAAAGTGCAAAGTGATGCATTTTGGTAGGAAGAACGAGGAGAGGCAATATAAACTAAAGGGTACAATTCTAAAAGGGGTTCATGAACAGAGAGACCTGGGGGTATATGTGCACAAATTGTTGATGATGGCAGGGCAGGATGAGAATGCGGTTAAAAAAGCATATTGGATCCTGGGCTTCATAAATGGAGGTATAGAAAACAAAAGCAAGGAAGTATTGATGAACCTTTATAAAACACTGATTTCGCCTTAACTGGAATGATCGGCCCTGAAATTCCGATGTCCGGGGTCCGTACGAAGCTTCTACGGATGCGGGAAGGCATCGGAAAAGTCGGTTTTCGGTGCACAATGCGCATGCACTGAAAACCGGCTTTTCCGATCTGTCAAGTTTCTGGCTTGACAGATCCTCCATATCTCGGGAGCAAGGACACTTGCAGGGCAAGATTTCTGATATTTACAAATATCTTACCCTGCAAATGTCCTTTAAAATTTTGCGCCTGACAAAGCAGGCATATAGCCTATTTTTACAGGTGCAAGTGTTTAAAAATATACAAAATCATTTTAAAATAAAGTTATAAGAACACATTTTATTGTTAAAAACCCTCCCCACTACGGTAAGTTTATTTTAAGGCTTAATTAAAAAAGCTTTTTAAAAAGTCGGGAAAATATATATTTTTTTATAACAACTTTAATTTAAATGAATGTTAAATATGTAGTTCATTTTCTATTTTTTTATGGTGTTTTGGGTGTTCGTGGGGATTTTTTCATTCATAGTAATAGGAGTTTCGGACTTACAGAACTATTACCATGAATGAGAATCTATATTACACCTGATTGGCTGCTGTCTCCAGCTCCTGGCCTGCGCACGTCCCCACGTGCACGAGCTGCGACACGCAGTCACGAGAGGCCTCACGCTCGGAAATTCCAATGGGCGCAGCAGCAACAGGTAAGTGCGCATCTTTTTTCTCTTTTCCGGTCGTTTGCCCGCGGGAAGAGCTCAACCGGAATTTAAGGGCCGGTATGTACAATTCTGGGCACCGCATTTTAGGAAGAATGTGAAGGCCTTAGAGAGGGTGCAGAAGAAAGGTTGCGGGGATGAGGGACTTCAGTTACATGGATAGACTGGAGAAGCTGGGGTTGTTCGCCTTAGAGCAGAGAAGATTTGATAAAGGTGTTCAAAATCATGAGGGATGTAGACAGAGTAGATAGAGAGAAACTGTTCCCATTGGTGGCAGGATCGAGAATCAGAGGACAAAGCTTTAAGGCGATTGGCAGAAGAACCAAAGATTATGAACTGTTTAAGCAATTGAGGAATACAGTGCTGTTTATGCACAATCACTGGGAGGTAAAATAAAAATAAATTCATTTTTGTTTTCAGCAAGACCATTTTTATATATTATTCTTCTCATTGTCTGGCACAATACATATTCATCATCAAGATATTGAAATATTGTAGAAAATGTTTTATGCGAAATGTTTCAATCCGCAACCAAAAATTGTTTAATCATCAAAAGGAGCAGTAGCTGTACAGTAAGAATATTCAATAGGAAAAAGAGTTTTACATTTACATTACATGAGGAAAAACTTTTTTACGCAGCAAGTGGTTAGGATCTGGAATGCACTGCCCGAGAGGGTGGTGGAGGCTGATTCAGTCATGATTTTCAAAAGGGATTTGGTCTGAAGGAAAAATAATTTCAGGGCTACGGGGAAGGGGTGGGGGAGTGGGACTAGCTGAAGTGCTCTTGCAGAGAGCTGGCATGGGCTCGACGGGCCGAATAACCTCCTTGTGTGCTGTAACCATTCCGAGGCTTAGCCACTGATTTATAAAGGTTTACCATAACTGCTGTGCTTTTGTACTCAATGCCTCTATTTATAAAGCTCAGGACCCCATGTGCTTCTTTAACAGCCTTATCAACTTGTCCTGCCACCTTCAAAGATTTGTGTATGTGAACAACACGGCGTTGCTGCATCCCCTTTAAAATTGTACCATTTAAAGAGTAAATGTTCTGCTTTCACATCCCAGTGCAAATCACTGCATACCATGGGTGCATATCGGAATATGTGATGGACAGCGTTTCCATTATACATTCTGCCTGATCTTTCATCCATTTAAATTAACAGGTAAAAAATTGAAGTGAGCTGCTTAATGGATGTGCAATGCTCTGAATTCAATCAGTGGCAGGAGCTTCGGCAACGTGCACTTCAAATTTTCTGCACCCAGAGCGCAAAAATTGGAAAATGACCCACTAAAAAGTGATAGAGGTAGATGGATGGACAAATACAGAAATCACCTAGAGCAGAAAGCGACCCAAGGCTCCAAAGAGGACCAGAGTACGTCACACAGAGAGAGGGGGAATGAAATGGTGAAAAAGCAGACAGGCAGTCAGAGAGCATCAATAATGAAGCTACTTCTAGGTAGCACAAGAGAGAATTAAAACACAAAGAAAATGGGAGAGAGAGTTTGAGAGAGAGGAAGCAGAGGAGGAGAGTGTGACAAGGGTCAGAGGAAAGTCATGTGGAGGGAAGAGACAGATTGAGGTGAAAAGAGAAAGAGGGGCAGAGATGCTTACACAGGTTGAGTGGCAGTGTGTGAGGCAAAATAATTGAGTACAAAGTGTATGATCAATGCCAATGTAGAAAGAGAGTGAGGAAGATGGTAGGAAAGGTGGCAGAGTCAGGGCAGACAGAGCTAAAGACAGTTAAATAAATTGGCATACACAGATAAACTACTGTTATTAACACAAGGAGATATGAAATAAGATTTGGAGTAGGCCATTTGGCCCTTCGAGCCTGTTCCACCATTCAACAAGATCACAGTTGATCTACCTCAACTCCACCTTCCCACACTATTCCCATATCCCTTAATTCCCCAAAATCTATCGATCTCTGCCTTGAATATACTCAACGACTGAACATCCATAGCCCTCTGGGGTAGAGAATTATAAAGATTCACCACTCTTTAAGTGAAGACATTTCTCCTCATCTCAGTCCTAAATGGCTGATCCTTATTCTGAGACTGTGACCCCGTGTTCGAGATTCCCCAGCCAGGGAAATATTTTCTCAGCATTAACTCTGTCAAGCCCCTCAAGAATTTTACATATTTCAATGAGATCACCTCTCATTCTTCTAAATTCTAGGGAATATAGGCCTGGTCTACTCGATATCTCCTCATTGGTTCCTGGGATGAGGGGAATGCCCAATCTAGTGAACCTTCTTGCACTTCCTCCAAGGCAAGTATGTCTTTCCTTAGGCACTGAGACAGTACCGGCACCATCAGTGCAAATCTATGGGCACAGAACAATCAATTATACTGTCTGCTTCCACTACCACATGAGTAGTCAAACACACGCCAAGTGTAGCTTGACAGACTTCCTCGTCTGCATGTGTATTCTTCTTAAATGAAAAATATCTTACCGCTCCACCTTTTCAAATGAATAGAAAATATCTCTAATTTAATTGATTTTTGTTTTTAAATGGAAATACAACGTGGGCTTTGCACCAGTCACAGCTACACCACAAAATCCACATGAGCGAGCTCTTGGAGAAAACTTCATGTGCATCACTACTGACCAGATTGAACTGGCAGCATTATGCTCCACTTTTAGTGCTGGCGTACACACAGAAAAAAAATCTTCACATAGCAAGGACACTAAAAATACATGCTTAAAGACAGCATAAGACATCACAGTAATCCTGCAACCCATGCCAAGGCTAAGACATGTGAGCACAGCCTCTCCAGGCACCCTCAGAGTATCCCCAATTCTGCAACTCCATGTCTGTATTTAACTACACATTTTGGAAGCAAAGATGCAATATTATTGGTTGCCAAACAGAAAAAAAAACTAGGCACAGGTAGAGAAGGGCAAAACTGCGCACACACACACACACACACAAGCACTGGGTCAGTCAGCAAGCAGTGGAGTTAAGTTCATGGTTAGAATTTCAAACCCCCCTCCTCCTCCCCAAGTGAGCTGGTCAGCCGAGCTCTGCTGTGATTCCAAGGTTTGCCGCCATGGGAATGTCCACAGACTCATGCCTCTGACCATCGTTTCTATGTTATTAGCACATTTCTCCCCCATTTCCACATGTTTGCCAGTTTCTTTCTGCTTTCGCCTGCTGATACAGTGAGCCTCAACCTTTCTCCCTTGTCCATCAGCCAGGGCAGGGCAGCCAAACGATCGACTTGAAGCGTTCCAAGCTGGTGGGACAGCCTCATAAATAGAAACTTGAATGGAAATCAGCGCCCCCACCCACCCAGAAGTAAAAGTTAACAAAAGCAGCTTGTGTGGAAAGGCGCGCCTTTCCTTTCCATTCAAGCAACACAAAATCAAATCCCCATTTTAAATCCCTCTCATACAAACCCTGGCTGGATATGATGTCTGTTGTTGCAGGCAGACCTCCCTCGCATGTGCTGCTGACCCAGGCTCTGTCTGTCTGGGTGGGTACTGTTGCAAGCTGCCCCTTGTCTCTGTCTGTGTGTTGTTGCCGGGGAGTCAGGCTGTGGCTGCTCCAGGTGTCACGGTGTGCGCTGCTGGATAAAGCTCTCGGTGCCGGAGCCGGCGATTGGAGAGGCCAGCGCCTGAGAAGCAACAACTCGCCGCTGCGTCTCGCCGGCGACCTTTTCCAGCAGTGCCTGTCAGCGTGTTGTGGTGCTGGAACCGCCCCCAGCCCCGGGCACAGCTCCGTCTCCAGCCCCTCTCACCCCACCCCCAGCGTCACACAGCTACACCGGACAGTAACATCATTCAGTAACCACACAAACCTGCTCACTGCACACAAGAGGCTTTATACATCGCAGGAGTTTATATATATTATATGTATCAAATCTTTATATAAACATATATCTCAAGAGTTTATATTCTATATATCTCGAGTTTATATATTCTATATATCTCAAGTCTATATATTCTTTATATTTCGAGTTTATATATTGTAACTTAATAGTTTATATATATTATATCAAGTCTATATATCATATATATCAAGAGTTTATATATTAGATATACCAAATCGTTATATAAATATATATCTCAAGCATTTATATATCTATATAACTCAAAAGTCTATATATTATATATATATCTTAATAGTTTATATGTATTACATATTTCAAGTCTATATATTATATATAATCGAGTTTAATATATATTAGATACACCAAATCTTTATATAAATGTACATCTCAAGCATTTATATATCTATAACTCAAGATTCTATATATATTATATATATCAATAGTTTATTTACATTATATATTTCAAGTCTATGTATATTATATATATATATCAAGCATTTATATATATATATAAATCAAGAGTCTTTATCCGTTTTCTCTGTTTAATGGCTTTACTTTGCCATCATTTTATTTCATAAGCTCGACAAACTGAATGAGATAAATGATATTTGTCTTTTCCAACCTTTTTTTTTTCAAAACCTTGCGTCAGAGAGTTTCAAATCAGGGCCTCATTTCCAGGAACAGCTTTGAAAATTCTCTATTCGAGCTTTCTGACTGGGGTGTTACAGATGATGAACATCTGGTACAGTGTGAACTTTAACAGTGCATTTTTTTAATTAAAAAATATAAATAATCCAGGTGGCTGATTTTATCCAGGAGGCAATCTTAATATCAGTACTGTGCTGAGTGAAAAGCAAGATTAAACATTCACTTTGCTACAGATCTACATCTGTTAAAGCAGAAATTTACCCCAGTAACTCACACAGCAGAGCTTTCCTGGGTCTGCTGTGTCAGCTGTGGCTCAGTTGGTAGTACATAGTCAGAAGGTGGTGGGTTCAAATCCCACTCCAGAGACTTGAGCACATAACAAAATCTAGGCTGGCACTCCAGTGCAATGCTGAGGGAGAGCTGCACTATCAGAGCTGCTGTTTTTTGGATGAGACGTTAAACTGAGGTCCTGTCTGCTCTCTCAAGTGGACATAAAAGATCCCATGGCACTATTTCGAAGAAGAGCAGGGGAGTTATCCCCGGTGTCCTGGCCAATATTTATCCCTCAATCAACATAACAAAAACAGATTATCTGGTCATTGTCACATTGCTGTTTGTGGAAGCTTGCTTGTCCGTAAATTAGCTGCCGTGTTTCTTTCATTACAACAGTGACTACACTCCAAAAGTACTTAATTGGCTGTAAAGTGCCCTGAGATGTCCGGTGGTCATGAAAGGCGCTGTATAAATCTAAGTCTTTCTTTCTTTCTTGGTTTGCTGGTTTCTGAACTTGAAGTGAAAACACTGAGTGATGGCTGCATCATTCGGATGAGTGGGTTATGCAGGCGAGACTCACTCACTGCTTTAGTTATTCAGTAAACTACCAGTCCCATCATGTACTGTATCACACAGTCACTGATCTTTATAAAGTCTACTTGTGATAATCCAGTCATTTTATTTTAAATGACCCAATAATTTAAATAACACAGCAAAGTGGGAACTTAGTACTAACATTTGAATTATTGTTTAATTTGAGTGGAATGAAGCTCTTTGTAACTTATTTTTATTTAAAAAAAAATGAATATTGTGTTTATTTGTGGGGACTTATTTTCACAGTAGGCCCCTGTGGGCTTTGTGAGCGAGATTTGCTGTCGTAATGCGGTAATGGTATTGAGTTCAATGTTGATTGGAGTTGGCTGCTGTGTACCTTGCAGAGGAATGGAAATAGTGAAGAAAGTCTCCCGCGTTGTACTTTTTCAATGTAATTATAACTTTAATTCATTGAGACAGTCAGAAGAATCTTAACTTCAGAGGATGAATTTTCCAGTTTGAGTGCGGGAAGGCCCTTGATAGTAAATAGAAGAGATTTCTATGTCATTCCAACTGGCGATGAAGATTCATACTCAGATCATCTTGTTTTATGATGGGAAGTTTGGAGTGTTATAGTGCCTCTGTCTAGTTGCCAAGTTGGAATATGTTCTATAAATGTTGAATTACACAATGACTGAATTTGGTAATGCTACACACTTTTTTTTCTGTGCTCAGTATCTACCAACCTGTAAATCATTCTTTGCACTTCGGAAATATACATTTTTGAGCTTTTTGAAAAAAAATATCTTTGAATCTTCACCATTTTGAAATAGAATGTTTGAATCTTGCTGCAGACCAGAAGACACAAGTACGTTACCTTGTATTATCTTGATTGTGTTTACATGGAACTTATTCACTGGCTTTGTATGTGTACATTATTATTTGGAGACAGTCGATTTGTTCTTGAATTTGTAAAAAAATATATATATACCTTGCCTGTAATTCTTGCTGCTGAAGAGCTTATCTGTGCATGGAAAAAAAATTAGCTCCAGGTCTTCTGGAGTCTAGTCAATTTTGTTTCGGAAGTCTGTGAGAGGATTGTTAATTTGGAGATTAAAAGACTGAGGTAATATCCAGCATGGAAGTTTTGTTCTACTGCCTTTCATTATGAACTTTGCCACTTCCCTGGTGTTTATGTTTTGAGGAGACCTGAGTTCTTCATCGCAAGCAATATTAAATGGTTTTGATTGACTGGTGATGGGTGTTGCTATGGTGCTAGGAATGCGAAGAGTGCTACAGTGCTTTGTTGATAATTGGCATGAAGGAGGACAGTTGAAATTATGCCATCATTGTGTACGGACGTAGATGTGTCACATGCTCTATCGCACGATTTCAGGAGTGCAAATTGTGCTGAGATTAGCAAATAAACCATCAAAATTCAACCCACATGTGTGGTGGAAACATCGGATACACAATAGTGACCAGTGGTTTGCATAAACTTAACCTCTGAGTGGTACCCCACACATAACTCAGAGATACCACCAGTAAACTGCCAGTAAGCAGCATGTATTCTAATTTATAACTTGTTCCTCTCCCATCATGTTGCTCAGGGACAAAAAGTAATTGGGTCTCTCTTACTTTAACTATTTCTCTGCTTCTTGTCCATTCTCTATCTCTTTCTTTTTTTGCATTTGTTCCTGAGATGTGGGTGACACTGGAATGGCCAGCATTTATTGCCCATCACTAATTGCCCTTGAGAAGGTGGTGGTGAGCCGCTGCCTTGAACCGCTGCTGTCTGTGTGACGAAGGTACTCCCACAGTGCTGTTAGGAAGGGAGTTCCAGGATTTTGACCCAGCGACGATGAAGGAATGCCGATTTATTTAAGTTGGGATGGTGTGTGACTTGGAGGGGAACTTGCAGGTAATGATGTTCCCATGTGCCTCCTGTTCTTGTCCTTCTAGGTGGTAGAGGTTGTGGGTTTTTCTGTTGCCCCCTGTCTTTCTTTGGGTTCCATTCTTTTTCTCTCTGTATGGCTGTCAGATATTTTTCTTATTGTGGTGTCACCTTTCTGTTTGTGTCTCATTTTTTTTCGATCATAGTTTTGGTCAGTCTCTTCTTTCCCCAGCCTCCTCTCTTCTGTATGTCTCCCAATGTTTCTTTTGTCTCTCACACATACTCTTGTGCTGCTCTCTTCAATTTCAATGCCTTATCTTTATTAAAGCCCCTGATTCAGGCCAAGGTGGGTTGGAGATAAATCAAGTGGGCACAGACTGTTTGATGGCTTGTGCAATGCTTGCAAGTGAGAGAGAAACTGGGGTGTTGGGCTGGTGACTGAGGCTGGGGTGAGCATGTGAGACAGAGTGGGCCAAGGCATTGAGGGTTGGGGGATTGGGAAGGAGTGGGTTTCTCATGGCCCAGATCAGGGCTTGAGAATGGTTTGATTTCTATTTAATTGCTTACCTTTTAATAAAAGGCAACATTTACAAAGAGAATTAATGATTTTGCATTGATTGGTTTTTAGTCAAAGAAGTAGTCAGCATGCTTTGCCATCTACAGACATTTCCCATTTCCAATGGCCATCGGTACTTGACATTAACATCTTGACCTATTTTGCTTTAAGGACAGCTGGTTAAGCTACAGAAAGACCATGTTTTCCTGAATGCAACCTCTATTAAATCTCCTCTTAACCATCACTATTGCAGTGAAAAGAGCTCCGGTATCTCAAGCCTCTCGTCATAACTACAGTTTACTATCCAAGATATTATCCTAGTAAATCTCTATGGTTTTAACGCTTTACAGAGATGCCCAAAACAGAACACAGTACTCTAACTGTGGCCTAACCAATGTGTTGTACAAATTAATCATTACTATTTTTTTTTTATAAAACCTAAAATGGCGTTAGCCTTTCTCATGGGTTTATCGAGCTGCTCTCATATTTCCAGGCAATTATGTGTTTCAACTGCTAGGTCTTTCTGCTGAACTGCACCCTTCAGCATCTTTCTATTGAGTATATACTCCGTTCCTTGTTTTTCCTCTCAGAATGTATCACCTCACGCTTATCCACAGTGAGCCTCGGTCTTGGCCTGGAGTGCCCCAGAAGACTGCACAGAGCAACAAGCAAATTGTCCCCCTTTTAGAGGGACCTGATTGCCACATTGCCACAGACCTTTGAGCTGGTCAGGTTGGCTTCTTCCTCCACTGGGTTGCGAGCACCGCCTCTTCTCAACCGGTCCCCCTCCCTGCCACTGGATTCCCAAAATGCGCCCATACAGCCTCGGGTGGCTGCACAAATGAATGCATTTGGGTGTCCCCGCCCTGACCCGAGATACTGCTGTAGAATCAGGAGTGAGGTTAGCAATGCAGTAGGGATCCCACCTTGCCACACTTTATAGCAACAGAATGAAAACAAGGAATCTCGGCCAAATGTTTCCCACAATAATACCTAGGAGATTTCTGGGCTGTACCACTCCCATGTCCCATCTTCCTCCATTATTTGCACAATGAACTCTATTGTACATTATTTCATCTTTTTGCAAAAACTTTTCTGCACTCCCAAAATGTTGCTCCATCTTCTTATAGCCCCTTCTCCCAAACCGTGTGCTTTTGCTCAGCTGACTAGGCGAGCAAATGACTGCTTAAACATTTTTCCAGCAATCACACTGCTGAGTAGGCCACTGGAGGCCACACAAGTCCTCAGATAACTTTCTCTCCCTCCCTCCGTAGTTGCAGAGTCCTTTGAACCTCTGCATGAAGCCTCTGAGCTTTCCTTTAATGGCAAAGCTAAGGCACTGGGATTCATTCCGTTCCATATTCAATCCCTCTGTGAGTTTTTTCTATATATATTCTGGGATGTGGGCATCACTGGCAAGGCCAGCATTTATTGCCTATCCTTAATTCCCCTCGAGAAGGTGGTGATGAGCCACCTTCTTGAACTGCTGTACTCCGTGTGGTGAAGGTACTCCCTAGACCATGTGGCATATTAGACAATATTGTGCCATTCATCAAATAAAACCCTTCAAAGTCACCAGACAAGTAAAGAGTAAGTTTGTAACAGGAACCGGAATGAATGACAATTCCAAATACAAACTACAAACATCCATTGAATTTAAGGCAGTTATGCACATTTGTTAAACAAGTTAGAATAGGTCAATCCAAACATGTAATGCCCTAGAAGAACGAGAAGCAGACAGGGAGATTACCAAGATGTTATGGATATTACAGACATATTCCTTCATAGTCCCAACTTAATTATCTCACATATATGAATGTCACAAACATGCATCAAATGCAGGAATACTTGGTCTGTATAATAATTGTTTATCTTAATTTTAAATGTCAGTAGTGAAACATCCCAAGGTGCTTCACAGGAGTATTATGAGACAAAAAATTTGACATCGAGCTACATAAGGAGAAATTAGTGCAGGTAACAAAAGCTTGGTCAAAGAGGTATGTTTTAAGGAGCGTCTTGATGGAGGCTGTTATGTATGCATGCTTGTATTGTTATATGATGTCTGTAACGCTTAATGTACCTTTACACTGTACACACCTTACCTGTACACCAGAGGGTGCTGCTGCGGGAGACCTAAGGGTTACCTGCACACTGCAGGTAACCCTGTATAAAAGGGAGCTCACCTCTCGATATCCTCACTCGAGGAGCTGCAAATAAAGGACTAATGTCTACACAGTTTGAGTACCATACCCATGCCTCGTGGAGTCATTAACAAGGTGCCTACATACATATTACAGGCGGAGTGGTTTAGGCAGGAAGTTCCAGAGCTTAGGGCCTAGGTAACAGAAGGCATGGCCACCAATGGTTGAGCGACTTTAATCAGGGATGTTCAAGAGGGCAGAATTAGAGGAGCGCAGACATCTCAGGGGAGGGGGGGGTTGTGGGGCTGGGGGTTGTGGGGCTGGAGGAGTTTACAGAGATAGGGAGGGGTGAGGCCATGGAGGGATTTGAAAACAAGGATGAGAATTTTGAAATCGAGGCACTGCTTAACTGGGAGCCAGTGTAGGTCAGCGAGCACAGGGGTGATGGTGAACGGAACCTTTTGCGAGTTAGGACAAGGGCAGCCGAGTTTTGGATGACCTTAAGATTACGTAGGGTTGAATGTGGGAGGCCAGCCAGGAGTACGTTGGAATAGTCAAGTCTAGAGGTAACAAAGGCACAGATGAGGGCTTCAGCAGCGGATGAGCTGAGGCAAGGGCGGAGGCGGGTGATGTTACAGAGGTGGAAATAGGCGGTCTTACTTATGCTGCGGATATGTGGTAGAAAGCTCATTTCAGGGTCAAACATGCAAACCCGCCACTGTGATAGCCATACACTGAACTCAATGACACTTTCACATTCTGAAAAGATAAGCTGAATATTAACTTTAGCACAGACCAGATTTAGGGTAAAGAGGCAAAGTGATGGTAAAGGGAGCAGTTTGAGTAAGATGAGGTAGACCGGGAAGCTCCGGAGCTATCAACAAGGCAACTCAAACCAGTGTCAGATGTAACTCAATATTAAAGAAAGAAATGTGTACCACAAGTGATCCAAGTCATAGGTAGAATGCGGCTCATAGCTTCAAGTCAAGGAGCTCCACGGATGGCTCAGCAAGTTATTTAATGACAGTATTTGCTATTTCACCAAGCAGGTTCGGCCTTAGTCTCGGCTAAATTAACTGATCTCATTTGGGGCACTGGCAGGAAATCTACAATTGAATAGAGTGCCAGGGACAGAGAGGGCAAATTACTGCTTGATCATTAGCAGTGATCCCTGATGGATGTATTGGTGTTTGGACAATGGGTAAGAACAGGATCAGTTTGGCTGTGATTTACTGTTGAAATTTATTGATATTTTTGCACTTGTTAAGTATATGAATTTATATTTCCTTCTCTGCTAATACTTCCTGAAATTCTCTGGTAGTTTCCAGATCAGACTATGGGTGAGAATGTTTATGTAATGACAGGAGTAGGACAATGATTGTTATCAAGATCAAACTTGTGGGGGCCGCAAATATAAGATAGTCACTGATAAATCCAATGAGGAATTCAGGAGAAATGTCTTTACTCAGAGTGGTTAGGATGTGAACCTCGCTGCCACATGGAGTGGTTGAGGCGAATACCATAGATACATTTAATGGGTAGTTAGAAAAGTACATGAGGGAGAAAGGAATAGAAGGATATGCTGATAGGGTTAGATGAAATAAGATGGGAAGAGGCTCCTGTGAGCATAAAGACCTTTTGGACTAAATGGTATGTTTCTGTGCTGTAAATTCTATGTCATCAGCATCAAAGGCAGTCCCTCGAATCGAGGATGACCTGCTTCCACGCCAAAAAGGGATGAGTACACAGGTGTTTCAATAAGGACCTAATATTCCAGATCCCGAACTACATGTTGAAGAGAAGAAGATGCCTGTGTGTGGATTTTTTTAACGTGGGGTGGCCGTTGCACACCAGCCACCACACGGGCTTGACAGAGCTAGGTCTTGGTGCAGTGGCAAGGATTAACCAGGACGACTGGAGACCAGCTCTGCTGCACGGACCTAGTGCGCACATATATCGCAGTGTGGGCTGGCCCGTGCTGCCCCTGGGCCCTCACCTCTTCTGAGCTCTGGATTCACGCCTCTCCTGGGCCCCGATCATGTCCCTCTAAGAACTCTTGCCTCTCCTTCGCCCCGACCTCCTGTTCCTGCTGTACCTGCCCACACTGTAATCAGCGACCTGGATTTGGGTGACGTCAAATCGAGTCACTCTCTTCGAAGCTGTCGCCCTCCTGTAGCAGCACACACTGCTCCCTGCAGCGGCACGCCACCGCACATTGTTCCCTCTAATGGCCCCGGCCTGCAAGATCATCAGCAGACTGGAGCCATTAGAGGGAGTAACGTGTGGCAACCCAGCCCAGAAATTGGCACAGTCCCAGCCTGCAAGAAATTCTATGTAATCACTGAGCAACTAACTGTACAAAAACTCTTTCCAAGAGTTCTGTAGAACAGAAAGATCATAAGTAAGATGTAGAAAACATAAGTGTCCCTCCCACAATATCATCATTCACCACGAGGCCTCTCACAGTCTTTCAAGTGATACAAGATGAAAGAAGGAGTGACAGAGAGATCAGTAGATACCACAGCCACACTGACTGCAACTGCCATAATGTTACCAACCATATCTACTGTCATGTATTCAACTATCATTGTAACCCATGTGTGATGTATGTAGCACACACCACTGACCCCACACGGTCTGGTGTTAATCTAACTGCTGTGACCTTCGTCCTTTATTGAACAGCTCCAGAGTGACTCTCAGGTGTGGTGCTCAGCCTTTTATACTGCCTCTTGCAGGTACTTTCAGGTCTCCCACCACAGCGCCCTCTGTGGTGTACCATTGTGCTTATTATACATTTAAGGTACCAGGATGATACACCCATCAATACATAACATCTCACTTCCCCCCCAGAACACAGGACGATACACACATCAATACATAACATCTCACTTCCCCCCGCAGAACACAGGACGATACACACATCGATACATAACATCTCACTTCCCCCCGCAGTCCCGAAGCCGTTGTCGGGGATCTCGACCTTGTATGCATAGACAATGCGTTTGTATGGTACATGTTATCTGGTACAGCTGTTGCGTCAACGGGTTGCGGGTACACTGAGCAGTTACATTAAATAGTTATTAACTGGTAATGGATCCCTGATTTCCTTATTAGCTCTTATCATTAATTGTACTTCATATCCATTATATTACACAAACACAGTGACCATTCAACATTAAAATATTAATTCTTATTATAAATCCGTCATCTCACATTAACATAGCTCATTTTAGACTCGCTCTTGTCTTACAGAAGTCACTTTGTCGGGACCACCACCTGTGAAGGCCCTTTTAAGACTCCCGGGTGCATTTCCTTTTTAAGACGCCATCTTTGATGCAACAGGAATCCACGAGGCTTCTCCTTGGGCGCTGCCATCTTTGATGCTCTGCTGCTCTGGACACGAGGCTGCCGCCATCTTGCTCTCCGCCGCTCCGGATGCCCTCCGCCGCCGCAGCCTCCGCTGCCACCTGACTTGCCGCCTCTCCTGTGGCCGTCGTCATCGCTTCTCCGGCGGCCACCATAGCCGCCTCCCCCGCGGCCTCCGCAGTGGACTCCTCTGCGGCCGTCGTGGCCACCGACCTCCAGCTGCTGCCGCCGCCCGACTCTCCCTCTCCGTGGGCCCCTCCGATCCGCCAGCCATCCTGGATCTCTCGCACCCCGCCCGCAGCACCCCGCCGGCTCACCCCCCCCCCCCCCCCCCCCACTAGGCCCGCCTCTGCAGGGCTGCTTGCCTGTGGGGGCTAAGGCTGCAGGATCTCTGTGGCTTGAGGTCTGGGGCTGGGGCTTGCTCTGCTTGCCTGTGGGTGGATTGAGGCTGCAGCTCCAGCTCGGTCGGCGCTGCTCTCTGGGAACCCGGGGCACGGCAGCACCCCGGGGAGCAGCAGCCTGTAAAGTGGTGAAGTCTTCCCAGCTCCCACGGACCTTCCCCATCCACCTCCGGCCGAGGAGCGTCGGCCCATCGCCTGCAACGACTCACAAAAGTAAACTGTGCGCCTCGTCCCTGTGGGATACCTGCACCTCAGCTTTGCCAAAAACAGGTATTAGTTCCCTGGTGTAGGTACGCAGCTTCGCCGTGACCGGGACCAGCTTGGGTCGTGCAGCTGGGTTAATCCACAGCTTATCATAAGTTCTCTGACTCATCAACGACGGACCCGAGCCCGTGTCCACTTCCATACCCACAGGGACTCCATTGATTTTTACTTCCATTACCACTGGGGGCGATTTGTCGGTGCATGTATACAGTCCCAACACCTCATCTTCTTCTGCCTGCTCCTCGCTGAACAGTGGATCATCCCCCCATCTCCTCAGCCACATGGTGAGTCCAATTTCTTTTACACATACGCTGAAGGTGGCCTTTCAGGTGGCAGGTATTGCACGTGTACTCCGCAAACCTACACCGGTGAGCCCCATGGCTTCCTCCGCAGCACCAGCATGGTACTGCTTGATTGGCCCCCCTCAGCGGACTCTGAGTTCCAGGACCCCGAGGTCCATGCTCTCTGCCCCAGGCAGAGTCACGTTCTGCAGTTTTGTCCGTGGTGGGCGCTATCCTGTGGACAGTGCCTGCCGGGTTCGAGACTGTGTGGATCATTTGTTTGGTGCTGCAAGTCGAGGTCATATATGCCCGGCTGATGGTTATGGCCTTTGTCAGAGTGACTGTGGGTTCCGTGGCTAGCAGCTTGTGAAGGAGGCCCTCATGGCCGATCCCCATGACGAAAACGTCCCGTAACACCTCATCAAGATGTGCTCCAAAATCACACGGTGCCGCGAGTCTCCTGAGGTCCGCAGCATATTTGGTGACATCCTGGCCCTCGGGTCTGCAGTGATGGTAAAATTTGTATCTGGCCGTGAGGATGCTCTCCTTCAGTTTCAACTGGTCACAAATGAGATCAGTCAGCTCCTCGTATGATTTGTCCCTGGCTTGTCCCTGACGAGACAGTAAACCTTATCGCCACAACTGGAGAGCAATATCGCCTTACGCTTCTCTCAGTGTGTTCGTGTCCTCCGTCAGGTCGTTTGCTGTGAAGTAGTACTCGAGCCTTTCCTTAAAGGCCTCCCAATCATTGCCCACGGTAAAATCGTCAGCGAGCCCAGAGTAGCCATGGTTGCGTGGAGTTCGTCCGCTTCCTTATCGCCAATGTGGTGTATGTAGCACTCAAATCACTGACTCCACACGGTCTGGTGTTGATCTAACTGCTGTGACCTTCGTCCTTTATTGAACAGCTCCAGAGTGACTCTCAGGTGTGGTGGTCAGCCTTTTATACTGCCTCTTGCAGGTACTTTCAGGTCTCCCACCACAGCGCCCTCTGTGGTGTACCATTGTGCTTATTATACATTTAAGGTACCAGGATGATACACACATCAATACATAACACCATGGATAAGCTGACCTAAGTTGTACACTTTGAGAACATTGACCACAAGGGGGTGAACTTGTGGGAGACACTCCTAACCTGGACTTTCAGGTATAAGAGGGGAAGCTCCACCTACCTTCATCACTTGAGGTCATGGGAATAAAGGTAACTGGTCACAGAGTGACCTTCCCACAAGTATAGGCCTCGTGTGCATTTTTATTGTATAGTAAGGACATATTATTGGCGATGAGAAATTGGGATTTAAACCACGCGAGCATGGCCACTAACAGCACAGAAGAGAGGTACTGTGTTGGTGATGATTGGGACGACTTTATTGAGAGACTACAGCAAAGTTTTGTCACTAAGGAATGGTTGGGATAGGATTCGGCCGACAAACGCAGGGCTCATCTCCTGACGGTTTGTGGATCCAGAACGTACTCCCTGATGAAGAACCTTCTAGCGCCAGAGAAGCCAGCGGACAAGACGTTCGAAAAGCTCAGTAAGTTGATCGGGGAACACCTTAAACCGGTGAGCAGCATGCACATGGCGAGACACCGGTTTTACATGCACCGGCGGCAAGAAGGGCAAATCGTTCCTGACTTTGTGGCAGATCTCCGGCGACTGGCGAGCCTATGTAAGTTCCCAGATGCATGCAGAGTGGAGATGCTGCAAGACTTTTTTATTGAGAGCATCGGGCATGCTGGGGTTTTCAGGAAACTGATTGAGACCAAAGACTTGACCTTGGAAGCGGCGGCTCTGATAGCCCAGACATTTATCTCAGGGGAGGAAGAGACCAGAATGATGTATGACAAAAATCTTGGCTCAAATGCGGCAAACGACCAGGGAGTTAACATTGTTAACGCGGCACACAGTTCTCTAGGCAGACAAGGGCAATCGGACATGTCCCAGCATGTAGTCGAACCCAAAGGGGGAATTCAACAGAGACAATGCCTAGCTGAACGGTGATTCATGCCATCGCAAGGGACAATGCGGCCAGTAATGGGGCCATCAACACTTATTAATGGTGCGCTTAAGGAGAGTTACAGAGACAGTCAGAGACGATTGACTGGTAATGGACCTTTTGTTTCCAACAACGGGGCCTCCAGCTCATGCTGGAGATCTGGAGGCAAACACCCAGCCAGAGCTTGCAGGTATCAGCAATATACCTGTAGAAACTGCAACGTCAGCGGTCACCTGGCGCGTATGTGCAGGAAGCCTGCAGCCAGGTTGATGTACGAGGAGGACGGGCACGATGTAAGCCCTATGAGGCCAAATTAATACTGGGGGAAATCGCTGGAAGCGGAAGTTCAGCGAGTTCATGTGGAGCACATAAACAGTTCATATACAACGATGCCACCGATAATGATGAAAGTTCTCCTCAATGGCATCCCAGTATTAATGAAGCTAGACACGGGGGCCAGCCAGTCCCTGATGAGTATCAAACAGTTCGAAAGGTTGTGGGTGTCCAAGGCCAGGAGGCCAAAATTATTGCCGATTGACGCACAGCTACGGATATATACAAAGGTGATCATTCCGGTGCTAGGCAGCGCCACGGTAGTCGTGACCCACAAAGATTCGGAGAACAGGTTGACAGATTGTCCCGGGGGATGGTCCCGCACTACTGGGGAGGAGTTGGCTTGCTGTCATGAACTGGAAATGGGGTGATGTCAATGCAATTTCTTCTGTGGAGTGAGTATCATGCTCACAGATCCTGGACAAATTTGACTCATTATTTCAACCCGGCATTGGCACTTTCATGGGGGCCAAGGTAGTGATTCACATAAACCCGGACGCCAGACCAGTACACCACAAGGCCAGAGCGGTGCCGTACGTGATGCGGGAAAAGATAGAAGGCGAATTGGACCGCCTGCTGAAGGAAGGCATCATCTTGCCAGTCTAATTCAGTGACTGGGCGAGCCCGATTGTGCCGGTGCTCAAGGCGGATGGGTTGGTCAGGATATGTGGCGATTACAAGGCCACCATCAAGACCAGTACCCGCTACCGAGAGTGGAGGACCTCTTTGAGACGCTATCCGGTGGCAAACTTTTTTCAAAATTTGACCTGACCTCAGCTTACATGACTCAGGAGCTGGCGAGTGAGTCGAAGAAGCTGACCACCACCACGACACACAAGGGGTTGTTTGAGTATAACAGATGTCTGTTCGGGATTCATTCAGCCGCCGTGATCTTTCAGCGAAATATGGAAAGCCTCCTCAAGTCGATTCCAAGGACGGTGTTTTTTCAAGATGACATCCTCATGATGGGTCGCGATACTGAAGAACACCTCCACAACCTGGAGGAGGTGCTACGCAGACTGGACCGGGTAGGTCTGCGACTGAAAAAGGCGAAGTGCGTCTTCCTAGCTCCAGAGGTAGAATTCCTGGGGATAAGGGTAGCAGCAGACGGGATCAGACCTACTGCGTCCAAAACGCAAGTGATCCATTGAGCACCCAGACCCCGTAACACGACGGAGCTGCATTCGTTCCTGGGGCTCCTGAACTATTTTGGGAATTTTCTTCCCAAATTGAGCACGCTGTTAGAGCCGCTACACGTGCTCCTACGCAAAGGTTGCGATTGGATCTGGGGGGACAGCCAGGAAAGGGCTTTTGATAGAGCACACAACTTGTTATGCTCCAACAAACTATTAACGTTATATGACCCATGTAAGAAACGTGTTCGAACGAGCGATGCGTCGTCCTATGTGGTCGGGTGTGTGTTGCAGCATGTGAATGCCAATGGTCAGTTACAGCCAGTAGCTTATACCTCCAGAAGTCTGTCCCAGGCAGAAAGGAGCTATGGGATGGTAGAAAAGGAAGCACTAGCATGTGTATATGCAGTAAAAAAAAAATGCACCAGTACCTTTTTGGCAGGAAATTTGAGCTGGAGACAGATCACAAACCCCTAACGTCCCTTTTGGCTGACAACAAGGCCATAAATGCGAATGCATCGGCTCGCATACAGAGGTGGGCACTTATGTTAGCTGCCTATGACTACACAATTCGGCACAGACCGGGCACTGAAAACTGCGCCGATGCACTCAGCAGGCTCCCACTAGCCACCACTGAGTGGGCAACTGAGCATGATGCTGAGATGGTCATGGCTGTTGAAGCTTTTGAAAGCGAAGGCTCACCTGTGACAGCCCGTCAGATTAAAGTCTGGACAAATAAAGACCCGCTACAGTCTTTAGTTAAGAAATGTGTCCTGAATGGGGACTGGGCAGCCACGTACAGGGCATGCTCTGAGGCATTTAAACAGTTTCAAAGGCGCAAGGATGAACTCTCGATTCAGGCCGATTGCCTACTGTGGGGAAACCGAGTAGTCATGCCCCAAAGGGGCAGAGAGGTTTTTATCAGAGAACTTCACAATGAGCACCCGGGCATTGTCATGATGAAGGCAATTGCCAGATCACACGTTTGGTGGCCAGGGATAGATGCAGACCTGGAACTTTGTGTTCGCAGGTGCAACACGTGTGCCCAGCTGGGCAACACACCCAGGGAAGCCCCCCTTCGCCCCTGGTCTTGGCCCGCCAAGCCATGGTCACACATCCATGTGGACTACGCAGGTCCTTTCATGCGAAAAATGTTTTTGGTTGTATTCGATGCATACTCCAAATGGATTGAGTGTGACATTTTAAATTCAAGCACATCCTCTGCCACGGTAGAAAGTCAATGGGCAACGTTTGCTGCCCATGGTCTACCGGACGTCTTGGTCAGCGACAATGGCCCGTGCTTCACAAGCACTGAATTCCAGGACTTCATGGCAGGCAATGGAATCAACCATGTCAGAACGGCATCGTTCAAGCCAGCCTCAAACGGCCAGGTGGAACGAGCAGTGCAGATAATCAAACAGGGGATGCTCAGAATCCAAGGGGGTTCCCTACAAAGCCGCTTATCATGCCTCCTGTTGGCTAATAGATTCCGACCACACTCACTCACAGGGGTTCCACCCGCAGAGCTGCTAATGAAAAGGATGTTCAAAACCAGGTTATCCCTTATACACCCTACTATGAAAGAAATTGTTGAGATCAGGCATCAGTCACAATGTGACTACCATGATAGGAATGCGAGGGCGCGATGTATTGATGTCAATGACCCTGTTTTTGTCCTTAATTACGCTGCAGGGCCTAAATGGCTTGCAGGCACTGTGATTGCCAAAGAGGGGAATTGGATTTTGGTAGTTAAACATATCAATGGACAAATCTGCCGCAAACATGTGGATCAAACTAAAAGGAGGTTCAGCAACCCCATAGAAGAAGCAGAGGAAGAACACGACGTAGAGTTTACTCCACCATAGGTGACCGAACACCGGAACCAAGTGGAGGACAGCCCAGTCACTGTGGGTCCGGACAGGCCTGAGGCACTGCAAACAGCAGACACTCAGGCCAGCGCCCAACAACTAGAGCCCCAACTCAGGCGCTCTTCAAGGGAGCGTAAACCACTAGAGAGACTTAACCTGTGATCCCAATAAGACCTTGGGGGGGGGGGGGAGGTGATGTCATGTATTCAACTATCATTATAACCCATGTATAAGCTCAGTTGTACACCTTGAGAACATTGACCACAAGGGGGTGAACTTGTGGGAGACATTCCTCACCTGGACTTTCAGGTATAAAAGGGGAAGCTCCACCCACCTTCATCACTTGAGGTCTTGGTAATAAAGGTAACTGGTCACAGAGTGGCCTTCTCTCAAGTATGGGCCTCATGTGCATTTATACTGTATAGTAAGGACATATTATCTACAGACAGTGCTACTCCTGCCTCGCAATATCTGTGGATGAATGGCTCCAGAGGCTGCAGGTCATTAATTTCTTCAAGCAATTCAAAGTATAAACAAAACAAAAAGAAGTGTTTTGATTAAAATGTGGTTAGTTATTTCCTGGAGTGATTTACTGTTCTGGTTAATTTTATCCTTGAGCATTAAGTCAACCAGATAAAACAGCATGGGATTTGAAGTGTAATTGGAACAAAGGTAATTAAACGAGAACTACCATAGTGTAAAGTCCTGTCCCTGCAGTACAGATTCACATGAGGCACATATTGAAGTCAAGGTCACTCGGACCTACATCTTTATTACACAGCTCTCGAATGCCACACTTGCCTGAGACCTGTCCTTATATATCCGTCTGGGACAGGTATCCAGAGTCTCCTGCAAGTGCACCCCTGGTGGTAAGGTAAGCTTGTGGTTACAGGTCATCTCTGGTTACAGTCATGTATAGCATGGTAAGATACAGTTATGTACAGTAGTGTGAGATACATGACATCACCCTCCCCCAAGGTGTTATTGTCTTTATAGGTTCAGTCTCTCAGGTGGTCTATGCTCTCGCATGGAGCATCTTAGTTGTGGTTCAGTTGTTTGCTTTGGTGGCTGTTGTTCTTTCGGGGTGATTGCTGGTATCTCGCCTGGGCTGTCTGTTTCGTTTAGTATGATTGTTAGTGTCTCGCCTGGGCTGTCAGTTGGGATTGCCCTTTCCTCAGGTTGTTCCCTCTGTCTGTCCACCAGGTGTGGTGTGAGTTTGACATTGGTTCAGCAGTGTTGTTGGTAAATCTACTTTTGACTTGGCCTCCATGCCTCCGGCAGGTTTGGCCATTGTCCATTTGTACCACCAGTTTCCTTCCTTGCCTGTTCCTGTCCCTGCAAGCCATTTGGGACCCCTGCCATAGTTTAGCACAAACACTTTGTCCTCCATCTCATTCCACCTCCCCCTCGAATTTCGGTCATGGTACTCGGTTAGCTTACGGCGCTTTGCCTCAACGATTTCATGCATGTCTGGGAGGATTAATGAGAGCCTAGTCTTTAAGGTCCGTTTCATTAATAGTTGCGCGGGGGGAACTCCAGTCAATGAATGCAGACGAGATCTATATGCCAGCAGCAGTCGCGACAGGCAGCCCTGCAGCGTGGGACCTTGGATTTTGAGCATGCCTTGTTTAATGATCTGCACTGCTCGCTCCGCCTGGCCGTTGGAGGCTGGCTTGAACGGTGCCTTCTTAACGTAATTTATGCCGTGGTCACTTATAAAATCTTGGAATTCTGCGCTGGTGAAGCACGGACCATTATCACTGACCAATATGTCAGGAATGCCGTGCGTTGCGAACATGGTTCCAAGGCTCTCCACAGTGGTGGAGGTGGTGCTCGAGTTTAAAATGGTGCATTCAATCCATTTGGAAAAAGCATCTCCAACTACGAGGAACATTTTGCCAATGAAGGGGCCCGCATAGTCGACGTGCACCCGCGACCATGGTTTGGTGGGCCAGGGCCAGGGGCTCAGGGGGGCCTCCCTGGGGGCATTACTGAGTTGGGCACAAATGGTGCACCGTCGGAGCTCCAAGTCCGCATCAATGCCAGGCCACCAGATGTGGGATCTGGCTATGGCCTTCATGAGAACGATCCCCGGGTGCTCGCAGTGGAGCTCCTGGACAAATGCCTCTCTGTCTCGCAGAGGCAGAACTACTCGGCTGCCCCACCTCAAGTAGTCTGCTTGAAGTGACAGTTCATGCATGCGCCTATGGAAAGGTTTGATCTCCTCGGGGCAGGCATTGCGAGCCTCTGCCCAGTCACCAGTTAGGGCACATCTTTTTACTAGGGATAACGTGGGGTCGCTGGTCGTCCAGGCTCTGATTTGGCGAGCCGTCATGGGCAAACCTATGGACTCAAAGGCATTGATTGCCATGACTATCTCACAGTCCTGTTCGTCAGACCCTTCCGTGGTCACCAGGGGTAGCCTGCTAAGCGCGTCGGCACAGTTGTATGTGCCTGGTCTGTGCCTTATGGTGTAATCGTAAGACGCCAGCATGAGTGCCCACCGTTGAATGCGCGCCGAGGCATTGGCGTTTATTGCCTTGCTTTCGGATAGTAGGGACGTGAGGGGCTTGTGGTTGGTTTCGAACGCGAACTTGGCCCCGAAAAGGTATTGGTGCATCTTTTTGACACCATACACTCACGCGAGCGCCTCCTTCTCCACCATTCCGTACCAGCACTCCGCCCGCAAAAGTGACCTGGAGGCATAGCTATGGGTTGTAATTTGCTCGCACTATTGATATGTTGTAAAACGCACCCGACCCCATACGCTGACGCATCACATGTAAGAACTAGATTTTTACCTGGATCAAAGAAAGCCAAAACACTGTTGGAACACAGAAGGTTGCGTGCCTTATTGAAGGCGCGTTCCTGGGCGTCCCCCCAAAACCAATCGCACCCCTTTCTGAGTAGCACGTGGAGAGGCTCCAGCAGTGTGCTTAAGTTCTGCATAAAGTTCTCAAAGTAATTGAGTAGCCTGAGAAAGGCGAGCAGTTCTGAGACATTCCGGGGCCTGGGTGCCAGGCGAATTGCTTCGGTTTTGGACTCTGTTGGGTGGATTCCATCAGCGGCAATCCTTCTGCCCAAAAATTCAACCTCGGGCGCGAGAAACAGGCACTTGGATTTCTTGACTCGTAGGCCTACCTGATCCAACCGCTTTAGTACTTCCTCCAAATTATGGAGATGGGAGTTGGTGTCCCTGCCCGTGATAAGTATGTCATCTTGGAATACAACCGTCCCCGGGATGGACTTGAGCAGACTCTCCATGTTGCGCTGGAATATAGCAGCTGCTGACCTGATGCCGAATGGGCATCAATTGTACATGAAAAGGCCTCGATGTGTGTTAATGGTGGTGAGTAGCTTGGACTCATCGGTCAATTCTTGCGTCATATATGCAGATGTGAGACCTAGTTTTGAGAAAAGTTTTCCTCCAGCCAATGTGGCAAATAAGTCCTGCTCTGGGCAGTGGGTATTGGTCCTGTAGGGAGGCTCTGTTTATGGTAGATTTGTAGTCCCCACAGATTCGTACAGATCCATCAGGCTTCATGGGACTTGCCCAGTCGCTAAATTCTACGGGTGAGATAATGCCTTCCCGCAGAAGCCTGTCCAGTTCATGTTCAATCTTTTCCCTCATCACATAGGGCACAGCTCTAGCCTTGTGATGGACCGGTCTAGCATCCTGTGTGATGTAGATTTTGACTTTAGCCCCTTTGAAGGTGCCCACACCTGGCTGAAAGAGATGTTCAAATCGACTTAAAACTGTTGAGCAGGAGGTCCGTTCCTCTGACAACATGGCGTGAACATCATCCCATTTCCAGTTTAGTTTTGCCAGCCAGTTTCTCCCCAGCAGTGCTGGGAGATCTCCGGGGACAATCCACAGGCGAAGTCAGTTCACTGTCCCTTTGTGTGTGACTGAGAGCAAGGACTGGGACGATTTCTTTGGTATAGGTCCTTAGTTTTCTGTCGACCCTTGTGAGTTTTGGTCTGTCTCTTTTGTGCGGCCACAGCTGTCCAAATTGTTGAGCGCTCATGAGAGATTGACTCGCTCCCGTATCCAGCTCCATGTTGATGGGTATCTCGTTGAGTAGGACCCTCATCATTATTGGAGGCATCTTGTAGGAGCAGCGGCCATTGATCGTGTTGACCCGCTGTACATCGGTGTCCCGGGTACTGTCCCCACCGTCTTCTGGTCCGCTTTCCAACCCTTCCGATTCGTATACCAGCCGAGCTGCCATTTTTCTGCACATGTTGGCCAGATGCCCTGTATAGTCGCAGTTTCTGCAACCAGCATGCTGAAATCGACACCCCCTTGATGAGTGCCTTCCCCCACATCTCCAGCACAGACTGCTTCCATTGTTTCCAAAGGATGAGCTGCGTCTGGCTGATCTCTCTTGAGCTTCTCTCAGTTTGTAGTTGATTGCTCGCATTGTGTGTTGATGAGGTGTGAACGGCCGTTCATGTGGCCCTTGATGGCTTCTGGCGCCACTGCCTGCTGTTGAGGGCCTGCTCACCTGCCTTTGTCTGTGTGTGGGGGTAGCAGCTTGTTTCACGCTGTCAACCCCTTGTTCCGATGTTTTGTTAGTTGTCGTACCCGCAGTGTAGATCAACCTTGTTTCTTCTTCTCCTGCCAAGAATGTCTGTGCAACCAGTGCTGATGCCTCTAGGGTCAAGTTCTTGGTTTCTATGAGCTTTTGGAATATGCCTGCGTGGCCTATTCTTTCAATAAAAAAGTCTCTCAGTACTTCTCTCCTTAGTTCATCGGAGAACTCACATAAGCTCGCCAACCTCCGAAGTTCCGCCACAAAGTCGGGTATGCTCTGGCCCACATAGCGTCTGTAGTTGTAGAACCTGTGTCTGGCCATGTGTAGGTTGCTCGCTGGCTTCAGATGGTCTCTTACCAGTGTGCTCAACTCTTCAAACGACTTGCTTGCTGGTTTCTCGGGTGCCAGCAGGTCCTTCATTAAAGCGTATGTTTTCGAGCCACAGCTGGTCAAGAGATGAGCTCTTCTCTTGTCTGCCTTGTTGTCGCCCAACCAGTCTTTGGTCACAAAGCTTTGCTGGAGCCTTTCTATAAAGTCCTCCCAATTATCTCCATCATTGTATTTTTCATCTGAGCCGTTGTTCGCCATTCTGTGGATTCTGTAATCCCATAACTCGTCGCCACTGTAAAGTCCTATCCCTGCAGTACAGATTCACACAAGGCATAGACTGAAGTCAAGGTCACTCAGGACCCGCACCTTTATTACACAGCTCTCGAATGCCACACTTGCCTGAGACCTGTCCTTATATACCTGTCTGGGACAGATCTCCTGCAAGTGCACCCCTGGTGGTAAGGTAAGCTTGTGGTTACAGGCCATCTCTGGTTACAGTCATGTATAGCATGGTAAGATACAGTTATGTACAGTAGTGTGAGATACATGACACATAGTACTGCATAGCATTTACAGGACAGACCATTGAACCAATAGGTCCATGCCAGTGTTTATGCTCCACACAAGCCTCCTCATACCTCTCTTCATTTAACCCAATCAACATATCCTTCTATTCCTTTCTCCCTCATGTGTTTATCTAGCTTCCCCTTAAATGCTAGTCGCCTCAACTACTCCTTGTGGTAGTGAGTTCCACATTCTAACCATCCTCTGGGTCAAGCCGTTTTGCCTGAATTCCCGATTGGATTTATTAATGGCTATCTTATATTTATGACCTCTTGTTCTGGTCTCCCGACAAGTGAAAACATTTTCTCTCATCATCATCATAGGCAGTCCCTCAGGGTCGAGGATGACTTATTTCCACACTAAAAATGAGTACTCAGGTAACTAATGAACTCATTTTAAATGGTGGAAGATGCCTGTGTGTGAATTCTTTTCGTGGAGGAGAGGTCGGAAGCGGCGAGGAGCGGAGGTTGGATGTGACGAGGAGCGGATGTCGGAAGCAACGTGGAGCGGAGGTACGAATCAGGGATGAATGGCGGTCGGGACCGACGAGGTCCGGAAACATTATCTCTATGTCTACCCTATCAAACTCTTTCATAATCTTAAAGATCACCCCTCAATCTTCTCTTTTCTAGAGAAAAGAGCTCTAGCCTGTCCAATCTTTCCTGATAGGTATAACCTCTCAGTTCCTGTATCATCCTGGTAAATCTTTCTTGCACCTTCTCCAGTGCCTCTATATCCTTTTTATATTATGGAGACCAGAACTGTTCACAGCACGTGAAGTGTGGTCTCACCAAGGTTCTACACAACATTAACATAGTTTTACTGCTTTTCAATTGTATCCCTTTCGAAATGAAGCCCAGTGATTGGTTTGCCTTATGTATCTTGACTCCCAAATCCCCCTGCTCCTCTATCCCATTTAGACACTTATTTTCCAAGGAGTATGTGACCTCCTTATTCTTTCTACCAAACTGTAACACCTCACACGTATCTATATTGAAGTTAATTTGCAAATTACATGCCCATTCTGCAAGATTATTAAAGTTTTCTTGTATTTTGTTGCAGTCCTCCTCTGTATTGAACCAATTTGGTATCGTCCACAAATTTTGAAATTATATTTCCGATTCTCGATTCCAACTCATTTATGTAAATGATGAACAACAATGGCCCCAGCACCAATCCTTGTAGAACACCACTTCCCACCATTTGCCAGTTTGAGTAACTATCTTTAACCTCTACTCTCTGTTTTCTGTTTTGTTGCCAGCTCACTATCCATTCTGCTGCTTGTCGCCTGACTCCACATGTTCTGACCTTAGTCATGATTCTGCGATGCAGTACCTTATCAAAGGCTTTTTAAAAACTCAAATAAATTCCATCTACTACAATACCCTCGTCTATCGTTTCTGTTACTTCTTCTAAGAATTCAATAAGCTTAGTCAAGCATGACCTTCCCTTTTGAAATCTGTTCTTTATTATATTTTCAGCTTCTAGATGTTTTTCTATTGAATAAGCATTCCATTACATTTCCTACCACCGAGATTAAGCTAATTGGTCTATAGTTCTCAGGGCTTCTTCTATCTCCCTTTTTAAATATAGGAATCACATCAGCTGTCCGCCAGTCCTCTGGCACTATTCCCTGTTTTAATTAATGTTTTTATATATGTAATAATGCATCTGCTAATTCAGAGCTCTAACATCTTTTAGTATGCATGGATGCAATCCATCCAGACCAGGGGCTTTGTCCTCTCTAAGTTTGATCGGTTTAATTACCTCTTACATAAGAACATAAGAATTAGGAACAGGAGTAGGCCATCTAGCCCCTCGAGCCTGCTCCACCATTCAACAAGATCACGGCTGATCTGGCCGTGGACTCAGCGCCACTTACCTGCCCGCTCCCCATAACCCTTAATTCCCTTATTGGTTAAAAATTTATCTATCTGTGACTTGAATACATTCAATGAGCTAGCCTCAACTGCTTTCTTGGGCAGAGAATTCCACAGATTCACAACCCTCTGGGAGAAGAAATTCCTTCTCAACTCGGTTTTAAATTGGCTTCCCCGTATTTTGAGGCTGTGCCCCCAATTCTAGTCTCCCCGACCAGTGGAAACAACCTCTCTGCCTTTATCTTATCTATCCCTCTCATTATTTTAAATATTTCTATAAGATCACCCCTCATCCTTCTGAACTCCAACGAGTAAAGACCCAGTCTACTCAATCTATCATCATAAGGTAACCCCCTCATCTCCGGAATCAGCTTAGTGAATCGTCTCTGTACCCCCTCCAAAGCCAGTATATCCTTCCTTAAGTAAGGTGACCAAAACTGCACGCAGTACTCCAGGTGCGGCCTCACCAATACCCTATACAGTTGCAGCAGGAACTCCCTGCTTTTGTACTCCATCCCTCTCACAATGAAGGCCAACATTCCATTCGCCTTCCTGATTGCCTGCTGCACCTGCAAACTAACTTTTTTGGATTCATGCACAAGGACCCCCAGGTCCCTCTGCACTGCAGCATGTTGTAATTTCTCCCCATTCAAATAATATTCCTTTTTACTGTTTTTTTTCCCAAGATGGATGACCTCACACTTTCCGACATTGTATTCCATCTGCCAAATCTTAGCCCATTCGCTTAACCTATCTAAATCTCTTTGCAGCCTCTCTGTGTCCTCTACACAACACGCTTTCCCACTAATCTTTGTGTCATCTGCAAAGTTTGTTACACTACACTCTGTCCCCTCTTCCTGGTCACCTATGTATATTGTAAACAGTTGTGGTCCCAGCACCAATCCCGGTGGTGCACCAATCCCGGTGGCACACCACTAACCACCGATTTCCAACCCGAAAAGGACCCATTTATCCCGACTCTCTGCTTTCTGTTAGCCAGCCAATTCTCTATCCATGCTCATACATTTCCTCTGACTCCGCGTACCTTTATCTTTTGCAATAACCTTTTGTGTGGCACCTTATCGAATGCCTTTTGGAAATCTAAATACACCACATCCATCGGCACACCCCTATCCACCATGCTCATTATATCCTCAAAGAATTCCAGTTAATTAGTTAAACATGATTTTCCCTTCATGAATCCATGCTGCGTCTGCTTGATTGCACTATTCCTATCTAGATGTCCCGCTATTTCTTTCTTAATGATAGTTTCAAGCATTTTCCCCACTACAGATGTTAAACTAACCAGCCTATATTTACCTGCCTTTTGTCTGCCCCCTTTTTTAAACAGAGGCGTTACATTAGCTGCTTTCCAATCCGCGGGTACCTCCCCAGAGTCCAGAGAATTTTGGTAGATTATAACGAATGCATCTGCTATAACTTCCGCCATCTCTTTTAATACCCTGGGATGCATTTCATCAGGACCAAGGGACTTGTCTACCTTGAGTCCCATTAGCCTGTCCAGCACTACCCTCCTAGTGATAGTGATTGTCTCAAGGTCCTCCCTTCCCACATTCCTGTGACCAGCAATTTTTGGCATGGTTTTTGTGTCTTCCACTGTGAAGAGCGAAGCAAGATAATTGTTTAAGGTCTCAGCCATTTCCACATTTCCCATTATTAAATCCCCCTTCTCATCTTCTAAGGGACCAACATTTACTTTAATCACTCTCTTCCGTTTTATATATCGGTAAAAGCTCTTACTATCTGTTTTTATGTTTTGCGCAAGTTTACCTTCGTATCTATCTTTCCTTTCTTTATTGCTTTCTTAGTCATTCTTTGCTGTTGTTTAAAATTTTACCAATCTTCTAGTTTCCCACTAACCTTGGCCACCTTATACGCATTGGTTTTTAATTTGATACTCTCCTTTATTTCCTTGGTTGTCCACGGCTCATTATCCCTTCTCTTACCACCCTTCTTTTTCACTGGAATATATTTTTGTTGAGCACTATGAAAGAGCTCCTTAAAAGTCCTCCACTGTTCCTCAATTGTGCCACCGTTTAGTCTGTGTTTCCAGTCTACTTTAGCCAATTCTGCCCTCATCCCACTGTAGTCCCCTTTGTTTAAGCATAGTACGCTCGTTTGAGACACTACTTCCTCACCCTCAATCTGTATTACAAATTCAACCATACTGTGATCACTCATTCCGAGAGGATCTTTTACTAGGAGTGTAATTGTCCGATGCTCATGTGTTTACACTTTTCATTTCCATTGAATCAAATGTGGCCCTTATGGCTAAAGGGATCAAGGAGTATGGAGAGAAGGCAGGAATGGAGTACTGAAGTTGCATGATCAGCCATGATCTTATTGAATGGTGGTGCAGGCTCGAAGGGCCGAATGGCCTACTCCTGCACCTATTTTCTATGTTTCTATGTTTCTTACAGCACAGAAAGGGACCATTCGGCCCATTGTGCCTGTGCCAGCTCTTTGAAAGAGCTATCCAATTAGCCCTGCTCCCCCTCTCTTTCCCCAAAGCCCTGCAAATTTTTCTTTTCAAGTATAATACCTTTTGAAAGTTTTGAATCTGCTTCCACCGCCCTTTCAGGCGTAATCCAGATCATAACAACTCGCCACGCAAAAACATTTCTCCTCATCTCCTCTCTGGCTCTTTTGTCATTAAATGCTCGAAAATTATTTAACCAGACTGTATAAAACTTAGAGTAGTCAGCCTACAAATATCCATAGTTGCAGCATATTGGTGATAGTTACTTAAGAAAGAACAAATTTGCATTTATATAGCGACTTTCATGACCCCAGGATGTCCCAAAGTGCTGCAGTGCCAATGAATTACTTTTAGAAGTATAGTCACTGTTATAATGTTCAGTAGCTAATTTGCACATAGCAAAGTCCCACAAACAGTATTGAGATAAATTATAACATAAGCTGTTTTCTTTTTAGTGATGACGGTTGAGGGATTGTTAGCTCAGACACTGGGAGGAGTTCCCTACTCTACTTTGAATAGTGTTGTGGGATCATTTATGTCCACCTGATAGGACAGATGCAGTCTCAATTTAACGTCTTATTCAAAAGACAGCATGTCCAACACTGCAGCACTGCCTTAGTACTGCATTGCTAGTGTCAGCCTAGATTACATGCTCAAGTCTTTGGAGTGGTCCTTAAACCTTCTGACTCAAAGGTAGAACTGCTACCACTGAGCCAAAACCTATCACTGTGGATCAGGTCTGGTAGTTGTACAGCAGAGTTACTCTGATTTTTTTAGGCTTTTTGTATGGGCCTTTAATAAAAAATCTTTTCTGATTCCCTCAATAGAATCGAGTGTTATGACATCTTACAAAAATGTTACATTAGCTCATTTTCTTGTATTAATAATACATGACTTGGAAGTGATAGCCTTCAGGACTAAACCACCTGATGAGTTTGGTCTGCAATTTCCCTCAGCGATTTATTTTCCTAACATCCACTACTCCACATCATGTATCCGTAGTACACATTAATTCTGTTTCCCTTTCTGATCCAGCCATGAGTTTCACTTCTAACACATTTGTAATGAAAATGCAGATATTGGTGTATAAATTCAAGCTCATAATAGATTTTGTTGCTTAGCAACCGATGTACACAGTCCCAACTCGTTAATATATTACGAATCACTCAATTAACACCTCACAGTTGCATAGTATGGAGATTCTTAATTGATCCTTGCAGCTTTGTAACATGTAAGGAAGAGAGCTGTGGAAGCTGGCATTGAATAAATTTAAGACAGATATAGACAGTTTCTTAACCGATAAGGGAATAAGGAGTTATGGGGAGCGGGCAGGGAAATAGACTTGAGTCCATGATCGGATCAGCTATGATCGTATTAAATGGCGGAGCAGGCTAGAGGGGCTGTTTGGCCTACTCCTGCTCCTATTTATGTTCTTATGTAAGGGATGATTTAGCACAGGAGACCGGCAGGAAGGATCTTTTGAAATATTAGAAATGACTTGTTTTTAGTGCTGAAACCATATAAAGCCAGGTTTTAAAAATAGTGGAAATTAAATTATAATGACTATCTTTTGGAGAAAACCAATAAAACTTTAATGGCTATAGTAAGAACAAATAATTTGGCACACATTTCTATACTAATCTTGTATACTATGATTTGCAACCTGCTATTTTGCATTCAATACCCTGGAAGTTGGTAAAATGATGAATTTGGAGCAGTGGCAAAATGCTTGGCTGATTGATAAACATTCTGGAAAATGCAAATACAAGAATTTTAATACAGGTGCATTTAAAAAATATATATATATTTTCTCTACTGAAGCATTGGTTACAAAGGTGGAAATAATTTTCAAAGTGAAAACTATTGCCTGCTTTTTGCCATTCGTGGGCAGAATGTGAGTTGAAAAGAGTTCTCAGATGGTTAATATTTTTGAAGGAGTTGTGAACGTTAATAATAAAATAAGCATATATTTAGATTCCTCCTGTTTTAAAGTTATAGGAGCGATTCTGCACTTCCAACAGAGAGCCACACTCCCAGGGAGCCTGGGTTGGATAATCGGTAGCTAAAATGCTGCAGACCTCTTTTTTAAAAAAAATTGTTCTCAGGATGTGGGCAATGCTGATAAAGCCACACATTTTATTGTCTGTCCCCAGTTGCCCAGAGAAAGTGGTGGTGGACCTTCTCTATGGACCGCTGCAGTATTTGTGACAATATTGTTAGGTAGGGAGTTCCAGAGTATGGGCCCAGCGATGATGAAGCAACAGTGATATTGATCTGTGTTAGGGTGGTGTGTCACCGAGAGGGGAGCAAAAAGAACATAAGAATTAGAAGCAGGAGTAGGCCATACGGCCCCTCGAGCCTGCTCCGCCATTTAATACGATCATGGCTGATGCGATCATGGACTTAGGTCCACTTCCCTGCCTGCTCCCCATAACCCCTTATCGGTTAAGAAACTGTCTATTTCTGTCTTAAATTTATTCAATGACCCAGCCTCCACAGCTCTCTGAGGCAGCGAATTCCACAGATTTACAATCCTCTGAGAGAAGAAATTCCTCCTCATCTCAGTTTTAAATGGGCGGCCCCTTATTCTAAGATTATGCCCCCCTAGTTCTAGTCTCCCCTATCAGTGGAAACATCCTCTCTGCATCCACCTTATCAAGCCTCCTCATAATCTTATACGTTTCGATAAGATCACCTCTCATTCTTCTGAATTCCCATAAGTAGAAGCCCAGCCTTCTCAACCTTTCCTCATAATTCAAATCCCCTCATCTCTGGAATCAACCTAGTGAACCTTCTCTGAACTGCCTCCAAAGCAAGTATATCCTTTCTTAAATATGGAAACCAAAACTGTACACAGTATTCCAGGTGTGGCCTCACCAATACCCTGTATAACTGTAGCAAGACTTCCCTGCTTTTATACTCCCCCCCCCCCCCGCCCCCTTTACAATAAAGGCCAAGATTCCATTGGCCTTCCTGATCACTTGCTGTACCTGCATACTAACCTTTTGTGTTTCATGCACTGGACCCCGCTGTACTGCAGCACTTTGCAATTTTTCTCCATTTAAATAATAATTTGCTCTTCGATTTTTTTCTGCCAAAGTGCATGACCTCACACTTTCCAACATTATACTCCATATGCCAAATTTTTGCCCACTCACTTAGCCTGTCTATGTCCTTTTGCAGGTTTTTCGTGTCCTCCTCACACATTGCTTTTCCTCCCATCGTTGTATCATCAGCAAAATTGGCTACGTTACACTCAGTCCCTTCATCCAAGTCGCTATGACATGATGTCATTGCCATAATATCATTGCTCTTCTTCTTAGTGTTGGAAATTGTGGAGCTGAGAGGAACTGTTGTCGTAAGCTCGGTGAGTTGCTACAGTGTATCTTGATGATAGTATGTATTGCTGCCACGTTAAACTGACGGTGGAGGGGGTGGATATTAAGTCTGCTGATCAAGTGAACTGCTGTGTCCTGGATGGTGTTGAGCTTCTTGTGTGTTGCTACGGCTGCACCTATCCATGCAAATGGTGAGTATTCCATCATACTCCTGACTCCAATCTTGCAGAGAAGCTTTGAGGGGTGAAGAGAAGAGCCACTCATTGCAGACTGTAATGTATGCACATGTGAGTATGCTCACAGGTTTGTTGAGCTGTGAGTTGGGAGTGGCTTAGCCAGTCACGTGATGTTCACAAGACTCAATAAAACCCCAGCCAGTTGGGTTCAGGAGATCCACGATGAGGCAGGTGGTTGTGAGCCTGGTGGATGAACTGGTAATGTGTAGTGTGATTGTTAAACCTTTGCTAATAAACCAACTAGTTCATAATGGCAATGTGTTGCTATGAATTCTTAAGCAAAGAACCCATGAAGCAAATACATTACACAGAGTACCAAACTTCTGCCTTGCTCTTGTAGCTGCATTGTGAAATGGCTGTTCCAGTGAAGCTTCTCGTGAATGCTGAATTTGCAGGATGTTTATGGTGGTGGGCTCTGCGATGGTAATACCGCTGAAGGTCAAAGGAGGGTAGTTTGGCTTTTTCTTCTGGAGACAGCCATTAACTAGTACTTATTTGGTGCAAATGTTACCTGACACTTGTCAGCATGAGCCAGGATATTGCCCAGGTAAAGCTGTAAGGTGGCTTGGGTTGCTTCATTATTGGAAGAGTAAATGGAGTTGAACACTGTAAAATCACGGAAATCAGCCCTAGTCTGACCTTATAATGGAGGGGAGATCACTAATGAAGGAGCTGAAGATGGTTGGGCCGAGGTTACTTTCCTAAAGAACTCCATCAGAGATATCCCAGGGCTCCGATGATTGCTCTCCAACAACCGTGACCATCTTTCTTTACATAGAATTACATAGAGTCTACAGCACAGAAAAAGGCTATTTGCCCAACTGGTCTATGCCGGCATTCATATTCCACGTGAGCCTCCTCCAACCCATCTTTATCTAACCCTATTGTTCTATTCCTTTCGTCCTCACATGCTTATTTAGCTTCCCCTTAAATGCATCTATACTATTTGCCTCAACTATTCCTTGTGATAACGCGTTCCACATTCTTATCACTCATTGAGTGAATATATTTCTCCTGAATTCCCTATTGGATTATCTTACATTTATGAATACTAGTTTTTGACTCCGCATAAGTGAAAAGATTTTCTCCACATCTACCCTAACCCTTTTATAATCTTAAACACTTCTATCAGGTCACCCCTCAGCCTTACCTTTTCTAGATAAATGAATCCCAGCCTGTACAATCTGTCTTGACTAGTATATTCTCTCAGTTCTAGTAAAATCCTTGCGATTCTTTTTTGCAGCTTCTTAACGGATGAGACATTAAACCGAGGTCCCGTCTGCTCTCTCAGGTGGATGGAAAAGATCCCATGATACTATTTCGAAGAAGAGCTGGAGAGTTATCCCCTGTATCCTGGCCAATATTTATCCCTCAATCCACATCACTAAAGCAGATTATTTGTTCATTATCACATTGCTGTTGTGGGAGCTTGCTGTGCACAAATTGGCTGCCACGTTTCCGACATTACAACTATGACTGCAAATATATTTTATTGGCTGTAAAGTGCTTTGGGATGTGCTGAGGTTGTAAAAGGTGTTATATAAATGCAAGTCTTCTTTTTTTTCTTTTTCTTCTTCAGTGCCTATATATAATTTTAATAATATGGAAGCCAGAATTGTTCAGAATACGCCAAGTGTGGTCTAACCAAGGTTCTATACAAGTTGAACATAACTTCTCTTCTATTCAATTCTATCTCTACAGAAATGAAGCCCAGTGCTTGGTTTCTCGAATTAATCTACATCACTGCTTTCTGTGATTTGTGTTATCGTACCCCTGGATCCCTTTGCTCCTCTACCACATTTAGAATCAGGCCGGAATTTTGCCGGCGCTCAGCGGACGAGATGGGTGGCGGGTCTACTGTTAAATTTAAAACGATTGACAGATCAGGAACCCTCTATCAAAACTGGACTTTCCCGATGTCAGGTCTGCCAGCGCTGAGTAGACCCGTCAGACAGTGGCGTGGGAAGCAATTAAAATCATTAGCGACTTGTTTACAGCCACATATCAATGTTTTCTTCCCCAGTTTTTTTGATTTGACATGTCACCCACTGGTTTAGAAACATAGAAACATAGAAAATAGGTGCAGGAGTAGGCCATTCGGCCCTTCTAGCCTGCACCGCCATTCAATGAGTTCATGGCTGAACATGCAACTTCAGTACGCCATTCCTGCTTTCTCACCATACCCCTTGATTCCCCTAGTAGTAAGGACTTCATCTAACTCCTTTTTGAATTTATTTAGTGAATTGGTCTCAACAACTTTCTGTGGTAGAGAATTCCACAGGTTCACCACTCTCTGGGTGAAGAAATTCCTCCTCATCTCGGTCCTAAATGGCTTCCCCCTTATCCTTAGACTGTGTCCCCTGGTTCTGGACTTCCCCAACATTGGGAACATTCTTCCTGCATCTAACCTGTCTAACCCCGTCAGAATTTTAAACGTTTCTATGAGGTCCCCTCTCATTCTTCTGAACTCCAGTGAATACAAGCCCAGTTGATCCAGTCTTTCTTGATAGGTCAGTCCCGCCATCCCGGGAATCAGTCTGGTGAACCTTCGCTGCACTCCCTCAATAGCAAGAATGTCCTTCCTCAGGTTAGGAGACCAAAACTGTACACAATACTCCAGGTGTGGCCTCACCAAGGCCCTGTACAATTGTAGCAACACCTCCCTGCCCTTGTACTCAAATCCCCTCGCTATGAAGGCCAACATGCCATTTGCTTTCTTAACCGCCTGCTGTACCTGCATGCCAACCTTCAATGACTGATGTACCATGACACCCAGGTCTCTTTGCACCTGCCCTTTTCCTAATCTGTCACCATTCAGATAATAGTCTGTCTCTCTGTTTTTACCACCAAAGTGGATAACCTCACATTTATCCACATTATACTTCATCTGCCATGCATTTGCCCACTCACCTAACCTATCCAAGTCGCTCTGCAGCCTCATAGAATCCTCCTTGCAGCTCACACTGCCACCCAACTTAGTGTCATCCGCAAATTTGGAGATACTACATTTAATCCCCTCGTCTAAATCATTAATGTAAAGTGTAAACAGCTGGGGCCCCAGCACAGAACCTTGCGGTACCCCACTAGTCACTGCCTGCCATTCTGAAAAGTCCCCATTTACTCCTACTCTTTGCTTCCTGTCTGACAACCAGTTCTCAATCCATGTCAGCACACTACCCCCAATCCCATGTGCTTTAACTTTGCACATTAATCTCTTGTGTGGGACCTTGTCGAAAGCCTTCTGAAAGTCCAAATATACCACATCAACTGGTTCTCCCTTGTCCACTCTACTGGAAACATCCTCAAAAAATTCCAGAAGATTTGTCAAGCATGATTTCTCTTTCACAAATCCATGCTGACTTGGACCTATCATATTACCTCTTTCCAAATGCACTGCGATGACATCCTTAATAATTGATTCCATCATTTTACCCACTACCGATGTCAGGCTGACCGGTCTGTAATTCCCTGTTTTCTCTCTCCCTCCTTTTTTAAAAAGTGGGGTTACATTGGCTACCCTCCACTCCATAGGAACTGATCCAGAGTCAATGGAATGTTGGAAAATGACTGTCAATGCATCCACTATTTCTAAGGCCACCTCCTTAAGTACTCTGGGATGCAGTCCATCAGGCCCTGGGGATTTATCGGCCTTCAATCCCATCAATTTCCCCAACACAATTTCCCGACTAATAAGGATTTCCCTCAGTTCCTCCTCCTTACTAGACCCTCCGACCCCTTTTATATCCGGAAGGTTGTTTGTGTCCTGCTCAGTGAATACCGAACCAAAGTACTTGTTCAATTGGTCCGCCATTTCTTTGTTCCCCGTTATGACTTCCCCTGATTCTGACTGCAGGGGACCTACGTTTGTCTTTACTAACCTTTTTCTCTTTACATATCTATAGAAACTTTTGCAATCCGTCTTAATGTTCCCTGCAAGCTTCTTCTCGTACTCCATTTTCCCTGCCCTAATCAAACCCTTTGTCCTCCTCTGCTGAGTTCTAAATTTCTCCCAGTCCCCGGGTTCTCTGCTATTTCTGGCCAATTTGTATGCCACTTCCTTGGCTTTAATGCTATCCCTGATTTCCCTTGATAGCCACGGTTGAGCCACCTTCCCTTTTTTATTTTTACGACAGACAGGAATGTACAATTGTTGTAGTTCATCCATGCGGTCTCTAAATGTCTGCCATTGCCCATCCACAGTCAACCCCTTCAGTATCATTCGCCAATCTATCCTAGCCAATTCACGCCTCATACCTTCAAAGTTACCCTTCTTTAAGTTCTGGACCATGGTCTCTGAATTAACTGTTTCATTCTCCATCCTAATGCAGAATTCCACCATATTATGGTCACTCTTCCCCAAGGGGCCTCGCACAATGAGATTGCTAATTAATCCTCTCTCATTACACAACACCCAGTCTAAGATGGCCTCCCCCCTAGTTGGTTCCTCGACATATTGGTCTAAAAAACCATCCCTTATGCACTCCAGGAAATCCTCCTCTACCGTATTGCTTCCAGTTTGGTTAACCCAATCTATGTGCATATTAAAGTCACCCATTATAACTGCTGCACCTTTATTGCACGCACCCCTAATTTCCTGTTTGATGCCCTCCCCAACATCACTACTACTGTTTGGAGGTCTGTACACAAATCCCACTAACGTTTTTTGTCCTTTGGTATTCTGCAGCTCTACCCATATAGATTCCACATTATCCAAGCTAATGTCCTTCCGAACTATTGCCTTAATTTGCTCCTTAACCAGCAATGCTACCTCCTTTTCCTTTTATTCTATCTTTCCTGAATGTTGAATACCCCTGGATGTTGAGTTCCCAGCCCTGATCATCCTGGAGCCACGTCTCCGTAATCCCAATCACATCATATTTGTTAACATCTATTTGCACAGTTAATTCATCCACTTTATTTCTCACTGTCCGAGACCTCGTCTGTAAAGCTGAGGCAGGAGGTCAGTGTCCATTGAACCAGCTGATGAGGGACAGCTTCAAATGTCAAGTCAAAGCTCCCAACTGATTCAGAAATGGTCCCTAACCACTAGCTTCTCTAAACTGCATTTCCACTACAGATTCAGGATGCTGCAACTCTTTACACAAGTCTCCATCCAGTTTTACCTCATTTCTTGTATTTTGTTGCATTTTTCCTCAGTATTAATTATAATCCCCTCCCCTCCACCCCCACCATCCCTCCCCCCCCACCGAAGTATACATGTGTAAAGTATGTTTCTATCACCAGAGGGTTTTGCCCTTGCCCCACTATTGACCAGAGTCTTGCTAAGGATCCTTACATACTCAGTTGAACAAGAAAAAACATAAATAATAGGAGCAGGTGTAGGCCACTTGGCCCCTCGAACCTGCTCCACCATTTAATAAGATCATGGCTGATCTGATCATGGACTCAGCTCCTCATAACCTTTATTCCCTTATCGCTCAAAAATCTGTCTATCTCCGCCTTAACTATATTCAATGACCCAGCCTCCACAGCTCTTTGTGTCAGAGAATTCCATAGATTTACAACCCTCTGAGGGAAGAAATTCTTCCTCATCTCAGTTTTAAATGGGCGGCCCCTTACTATGAGACTATGTCCCTAGTTTTAGTTTCCCCTATGAGTGGAAATATACTCTCTGCATCCATCTTGTCGAGCCCCCGCATATATATTTTGATAAGATCACTTCTCATTCTTCTGAACTCCAATGAGTATAGGCCCAACCTACTCAACCTATCTTCAAGTCAACCCTCTCATCTCCGGAATCAACTTAGTGAACCTTCTCTGAACAGCCTCCAATGCAAGTATATCCTTCCTTAAATACCGAGACCAAAACTGTAAGCAGTACTCTAGGTATGGCCTCACCAATACCCTGTACAGTTGTAGCAGGACTTCTCTGCTTTTATACTCTATCCCTCTTGCAATAAAGGCCAAAATTCATTTGCCTTCCTGATTTGCTGTACCTGCATTCTTACTTTTTGTGTTTCATGCACAAGGACCCCCAGGTCTCTCTGTACTGCAGCACTTGGCAATTTTTCTCCATTTAAATTATAATTTGCTTTCTATTTTTTCTGCCAAAGAGGATAACCTCACATTTTGCCACATTATACTCCATCTGCCAAATTTTTGCCCACTCACTTAGTCTGTCTATATCCCTTTGCAGATTTTTTTTGTCCTCCTCACAATTTGCTTTCCCACCCATCTTTGTATCATCAGCAAACTTGGCTACATTACACTCGGTCCCTTCATCCAAGTCATTAATACAGATTGTAAATAGTTGAGGACCCAGCACCGATCCCTGTGGCACCCCACTAGTTACTGTTTGCCAACCAGAAAATGACCCATTTATCCCGACTCTCTGTTTTCTGTTAGTTGGCCAATCCTCTATCCATGCTAATATATTACCCCCAACACCGTGAACTTTTATCTTGTGCAGTAACCTTTTATGTGGCATCTTAGTGAATGCCTTCTGGAAATCCAAATACACCACATTCACTGGTTCCACCTTATCCATCCTACTCGTTACATCCTCAAAGGACTCCAGCAAATTTGTCAAACATGATTTCCCTTTCATAAAACCATGCTAGCTCTGCTTGATTGAATTATGCTTTTCCACATGTCCCGCCACTGCTTCTTTAATAATGGACTCCAGCATTTTCCCAACGACACATGTTAGGCTAACTGGTCTATAGTTTCTTACTTTTTGTCTGCCTCCTTTTTTAAATAGGGGTGTTACATTTGTGATTTTCCAATCCGCTGGGACCGCCCCAGAATCCAGGGAATTTTGGTAGATTACAACCAATGCATCCACTGTCTCTGCAGCCACTTCTCTTAAGACCCGAGGATGTAAGGCATCAGGTGCAGGGAACCTGTCTGCCTTTAGTCCCATTATTTTACAGAGTACTACTTCATTAGTGATAGTGATTGTATTAAATTCCTCCCTCCCTATAGACCTTTGATTATCCACTATTGGGATGTTTTTAGTGTCTTCTACCATGAAGACCAATACAAAATATTTGTTCAATGTCTCTGCCATTTCCCAGTTCTCCATTATTAATTCCCCAGTCTCATCCAACATTTACATTAGCCACTCTTTTCCTTTTTATGTACCTGTGTGTTTATATTTTGTGCTAATTTACTTTCATAATCCATCTTCCCTCTATTATTTTTTTAGTTGTTGTTTGCTGACTCTTAAGTTTCCCAATTCTCTGGCCTCCCACTGGTCTTGGCCACATTGTATGCCCTTGTTTTCAATTTGATACCCTCCCTTATTTCCTTAGTTAGCCATGGATGGTTATCCCTTCTCTTACAGTCTCTCCTTCTCATTGGAATATATTTTTGTTGCGAGTTATTAAATATCTCCTTAAATGTCTGCCATTTAATGCTGCCAAAATGCTGCTTTGATTTTGAGATCAGCAACTCTCACCTGTCCTCTGGCATTCGGCTCTTGTGTCCATGTCTGGATCAAGGCTGTGACAAGATCTGGAGCTGGGTGGTTCTGGAGGAGCCTGAACTGAGCGTCAGCGAGCAGGTTATTGGTGAGTAGTGTTGCTTCATGGCACTGTTGAAGGCTCCTTCTATCACTTTGCTGATGATTGAGAGGAGGCTGAAAGGATGGTAGTTAGTTGCTTTTTGTGGATAACACATATTTCTTTTGCCCCTGCAGGTGTACTGGAGACTGCTAAACCACACATCGTCATGAAATCTGAACTGATATGAAATGTATTAGATATTATGGAAAGACTTCCTTTGTGCTCTATTTGTAAATGACATGTTGATATTGATAAAGAGGATATCTTCTCATTTGGTTTTATTCCGTTGTGCGTGTAACAGGGGACTAGTAGTGTTTTTTTTAAGGTAAACATTATTTTAATTATCCAACACTATAGCATTAGAGTAGACAGACAGCAAATGCAGTCATTTTAATATTTCTTAAATTTAGAGGAAACAGCTACCAGCTTACCATTGGAATCCATTTGACGTGAAGATCTGAAAAATACCACCACATTTAGGTTGGATAGTTACAGCAAGACTAAGTGCACAACTCTAACTTCCAGGTGCATTCCAAAGTGACTTCCAGAATGACTAATTCTCTTTCCAGAAAATAATTAAACCAGTTCATTACAATCAAGAATAATCCACAAAATATTTGAACTGAACAATGATTTGATTGCAAGTCTGGAAGCAAGAGATTTTGTTGCAGAGAAATATTAGCAGTTGCAATGTATTAAAAAATAACTAATTCGTCAAAATGTTTTTTTATACACAAATGTAATGTTGCTGCTAACTTCCATGTAATTACTGTGGTGCCCATGCATCCAAGGGATACAATCCAATATGTGGTATGGCGGAGATTCGTTATAGTTCTTGTGAGACATGATATACCAGTCCATTGCAGCATAGAAATTACAGCCACTGTTGGATGCCACTCGGCCCTTCGTACCTGCGCCAATTCTAAGCCCTTTTGACGCAGTCCTATTTTCCGACTCACTCCCAATATTTTTCTTTATATTCTTAAATAAATATCCAGTATCTTTTTGAAAGCTTTAAGTTACTTAACATTGATCGCCACAATGCAAAGCAGTCCACATTCTGAATCCTGTTTCCGCAGAAAATATTCTTGTAGTCCCCCCATTTATGCATAAGAACATAAGAAATAGGAGCAGGAGTAGGCCATACGGCCCCTCGAGCCTGCTCCACCATTTAAAACGATCATGGCTGATTCGATCATGGACTCAGGTCCACTTCCCCGCCTACTCCCCATAACCCCTTATTCTCTTATTGTTTAAGAAACTGTCTATTTCTGTCTTAAATTTATTCAATGTCCCAGCTTCCACAGCTCTCTGAGGCAGCGAATTCCACAGATTTACAACACTCTGAGAGAAGAAATTCCTCCTCATCTCAGTTTTAAATGGGTGGCCCCTTCTAAGATTATGCCCTCTAGTTCTAGTCTCTCCCATCAGTGGAAATATCCTCTCTGCATCCACCTTGTCAAGCCCCCTCATAATCTTATACGTTTCGGTAAGATCACCTCTCATTCTTCTGCATGGCAATGAGTAGAGGCTCAACCTACTCAACCTTTCCTCATAAGTCAAACCCCTCATCTCCGGAATCAACCTAGTGAACCTTCTCTGATCTGCCTCCAAAGCAAGTATATACTTTTGTAAATATGGAAACCAAAGCTGCACGCAGTATTCCAGTCTAATACTTATTTTGAGATCATGGTCTCTTGTCTTCAATGGAATCATAGAATGGTTACAGCACAGGAGGCCATTTGGCCCGTCGAGTCCGTGCGGCTCTCTGCAAGAGCACTTGAGCGAGTCCCCCGTAGCCCTGCAAATTCTTTTCCATAGGGTACTTATCCAATTCCCTTTTGAAAGCCACGATTGAGTCTGCCTCCACCATCTTTTCAGGCAGTGCATTCCAGATCCTAACCAGTCGTTGTGTAAAAAAAGTTTTCCCCTCATGTCACTTATGGTTGTTTTGCCAATTCCCTTGATCTGTGTCCTTTGGTTCTCGACCCTTTTGCCTTCAATATTACCCATCAATGGAAATACTCTATGTTTATCTTGTCTGTTCTATATGTACCACTTCATATAAATCATTTTTATTCCATTTCACTTTAGCCCTAATATGTTACATTGGAATGTATATGTTTTACTGGGACTTTATAACCTTCGTTACCTCATTCTCCAGATCAGAAAGATACCGCGAGTGTTTATCTGCACTTTCATCAGTGTTTCAATGTTTCCTCAGAAAAATGACCCTGAGAGAACACTATGTACTCTCTGACAATATTGACAGTGATGATTAAAGTGTTTTTTAAAATACATTTTCTATTTATTTTCTATAGAAAGATCTGTTACAAAATGGAAATGTACACGGTTATTCCAGTAATGCGTGATTTAACCATTGTGTCCATTATTATTGCAGTTCAGGCTACAGGAAGCTCTATGCTGGAACACGGCCAAGGATGGCGATTGTATGTCACTGTGGCACTGCCCACGCTTTGCTCCACACCTACCTGTTCCAATGCAGCCAACGCATCCCCTGGAATGGCTACTCCTCCCACTCTGCACGTCTACCTTGGTGAGTTGGTGGTAACCAAGCTTCCATTCTCGGTCTCCTTCTGTTCTCCGTCTAAATTCTGCCCCCACTTGGCAACATTTTTCTCATGGGGTCAGCTTTCACATGTATGGCTGATGACAGAGCTGTCACTCTCTACCACTACCTTTGATTCTACAGCCACTACTGCGCTGTCTGACTGCTTCTCTCATCCTGGATGAGCACAAACTTTCTTCAGCTCAATATCAACAAGACCGAAGCCATCGTATTTGGTTGCTGCCAATTCTGCACCCCATCCCTAATTCTTTGGGACTTCCTCAGGCTGAACCTGATGGTGCCACTTTGTAATTTTTTTGTCTCCATCCTTCTCTCTCTTTCAAGTTTCTCCTACAGTTTCTCTCATCGTTTCTGTATTTCTTTATGTCCAGCTCTTATTTCGCACTCATCCTCCCGTTTTCTGTTTCTCTTTTTCTCTGTCTTTTTCCTATTTGACTCCCATACCCCTTGAGTGTTGCTTACGCATTCCTTTATTTCCTCTTTCAATTGACATCTTTTACCTTTTTAGAGGCAAAGGATTTTCATCACCCCACCATTGGCAGCCGTGCCTTCGGCGACCTAGGCCCTTAGCTCTGCATATCTCCCTAAACCTTCTCTTCGTCTCTACCTCTCTCTCCTTCTTGAGGGCACTTCTTAAAACCTACCTCTTTCACCTGTCCTAATATCTCTATAGGTGGCTCAGTGTCAAAATTTGTTTGATAAACATAGAAAATAGGTGCAGGAGTAAGCCATTCGGCCCTTCAAGCCTGCACCACCATTCAATATGATCATGGCTGATCATGCAACTTCAGTACCCCATTCCTGCTTTCTCTCCATACCCCTTGATCCCTTTAGCCGTCAAGGCCACATCTAACTCCCTTTTGAATATATCTAACAAAGTGGCCTCAACAACTTTCTGTGGTAGAGAATTCCACAGGTTCACAATTCTCTGAGTGAAGAAATTTCTCCTCATCTCGGTCCTAAATGGCTTACCCCTTATCCTTAGACTGTGACCCCTGGTTCTGGACTTCCCCAACATCGGGAACATTCTTCCTGCATCTAACCTGTCCAATCCCGACAGAATTTTATATGTTTCTATGAGACCCCATCTCATTCTTCTAAATTCCAATGAATATAAGCCTAGTCGATCCAGTCTTTCTTCATATGTCAGTCCTGCCATCCCGGGAATCAGTCTGGTGAACCTTCGCTGCACTCCCTCAATAGCAAGAATGTCCTTCCTCAGATTAGGAGACCAAAACTGTACACAATATTCAAGGTGTGGCCTCACCAAGGCCCTGTACAACCGCAGTAAGACCTCCCTGCTCCTATACTCAAATCCTCTCGCTATGAAGGCCAACATGCCATTTGCTTCTTCACCGCCTGCTGTACCTGCATGCTAATTTTCAATGACTGATGTACCATGACACCCAGGTCTCGTTGCACCTCCCCTTTTCCTAATCTGTCACCATTCAGATAATATTCTACCTTTCTGTTTTTGCCACCAAATGCTCCTGTGAAGCACCTTCAGGCGTTTTACTAGGTTAAAGGCACTATCTAAATGCATGTTGTTGGTGTATATAGCAAAGTATATAATATTTAGCAAGGTGGTAGCCTCGATGAACTGGGTTAGAAAAATACCAGGGCCTGGGCAAGAAAGGACTTCACGGGGGGCAGGTGGGCACTGGTCAACTAGGAGCAGCTGAAATGTATGCAAGTGGGAGAGAAACTGGGGCCAAGGCTTGGGCTGGATGGGTAGCTCAGGTTAGAGGGAGAGAGCAGAGAGAACTGGGGCTACTCATTCCTCTTAACGACAAACAAAGCGGCTATTTAAAAAAAAATTGTGAAGATTTTAAACACATTTTCCCTCCTTACAACTGTGACTCTCTTCTGTCACAAAAACAGGTGGCATCTGTAGGGAAAGAACAGAGAGAGACTCTCTCGATTTCTGTCCCTCTCAAACAGGGACCAACTGCCTCTCTCTCTCCCTTTCAAACTAAACAGAATCACATTATTTTTCTTTTTCCATCCCTATAACAGGTTCTTGGGATAGCATGGATTGGAGGAGGAGGAAATAAAGTCAGTGAAATGTACACAGTATCTGTGAGGTGGTGGACACACAAAAATCTCCATGGTGTGTCCAACCCATTGTTCATACTGGGTCCAACCCATTGTTCATACTGGAACCTCTTCCTATTGGGCAACAGAAACTATGGGCTGGAACATAGGAACTAAAGCACAGAAGATGATTAATGCTTTTGTACCTGTGCCAGTGCAAGATCTTCAATTTAAGCACTCTACTGTAATCCCATTTCCCCTGCCTTTCCACATCAATAGGACACCTTTAATTGCATAATATTTAGTTCCAGGAATAATGTAATGACGTTGATAGGAAGAGCTCCTCTTCCAATTTTCCATTACCACCATAGCAGCAATGGGACTGGCTAAATTACTGAGCAATAACGTCCCTGCTGGAAGAACCATTAACAAGTGCTGGATTCTTCTTTCAGCCTCTGGTTTGTTGCCATGAGCATTCCTACCAAAGTTCATCGTCCTATCTCGAGTTGCCTGCTGACAGTTCGTGAAAGGGGAGGGAAGGGGGTGTGATCCAAACTGGCTGCCTGCCATGTACGCCCACCTCTGGCCAGGATCTGTGACACACCACAACGGACGAACTCTCAAAGCTTCCAACAAAAAGGATCTCTGTTCTTTTACTTTATATAATTAAAATATCATATTTATGCAAATTATTGTCTCCCTGTTCTTTTAGGTTACCTCCCTCCAAACATTCCTTGAGCGAAAACCACCAAGCAAATTGGCCTGAAAACCAAGCAACACATTGATCTGCATCTTACAGGGGGATTGACAGGGTAGATGCTAAGAGGCCGTTTCCCCTGGCTGGAGAGTCTAGAACGAGGAGGTATAGTCTCTGGATAAGGGGTCGGCCATTTAAGACTGAAATGAGGAGTTTTTTCACTCAGATATTTATGAATTTTTGGAATTCTCTACCCCAAAGGGCTGTGGATGCTTAGTCATTGAGTATATTAAAGGCAGAGATAGATAGATTTTTGGACTCTAGGGGAATCAAGGGATATGGGGATCAGGCGGGAAAGTTGAGTTAGATCAAAGATCAGCCATGATTTTATTGCTCCTAATTCTTATGTTCTTATGAGAGAACTAACAGTTGCCAAAGAATAGGGTGGATCAACTTGCCTACCCATAATATTTTCCCACCTTTGTGCTCTTCATGGAATTCTTTTTTGATTATGCCTCTGTGAAGCGCTTTTGGACATTTTTCTCCTTTCCCACGACACTATTTCAAAGAAGAGCAGGGGAATTGTCCCCGTGTCCTGGTCAACATCTATCTCTAAACCAACATCATTATAACAGATTATCTGATCAAAGATTGCTGTTTGTGCCTTCTTGCCCAAATTGGTTGCCGTGTTTCCTCCATTACAATACTTCAAAAGTATTTTATTGACGGCAAAAGCGCTTTGGGGCGTCCTGAGGTCGTGAAAGGAGCTATATAACGAAGTTCTTTATTTGTTTTTGTCTCATTTTCCTTACCCCTCGTATCTACTCCCATATCCAACTACAAACTGTGATCAGGAACTCACAGGGAGTAAAAGTGAACTAGCTTCAGAGCAGCAAAGCAGAAAATGTTGGAAACACTCAGCTGGTCAGTTAGCATCTGTAAAAGAGAAAAGACAGTTCGGGGGTGAAATACAACATTGGTAGGGTTGCAGAACGGGCAGAAGTGGATCGACCTTTCGTTATACACCCTGCCTGATTCTCCCTTTCATTAAAGTCGATCCACTATAGCGAATTTTGCGCCCTTGCTGAAGTTGAACTTCATTCCCATTATGATATTTTGGGTATGTACTCTTACCAATGTAAACAAATCTATTACTTCTTGTATGCTTTGTATTTTTTGAAAACCTGATAAAAAATATTAACTATATATCAGAGAGGGAGTCACCGGCATGGACTGGTTGGGCTGAATGGCCTGTTTCTGTGCCGCGAATCCTCTGTATATCCTCTGGGGCATTGATGACTGGCACCTAGATCTTCTTAATATGCTGTGTAGATATGTATTTACTAAACGTGTTATTTACACCACATGTACATATTATGGTAAAAGCATTTTGTGCGATACAATCATTAGTGCTCTAAATGTTTAATTGCCTTGATTCCTGGAATCCAAAATTTGACCCATGAAAATGTGACACAAGTCTAATGAATCAAGATCACTCTGTGGCATATTACTAATAAACATGTAAGGAAATTTGTATGAAATCCCTTTGCGCACTATTTTAATGGTGACAGTATCATTAATATTTCACAGCAAGATTTTAGTAGTGAAATGTTGCCCTGGATATCCAGTTTGATTGACTAATTGAGCAGCTCCAGTGTCTCTGATAACAAATTATGAAATCATTCCAATTTCAGAATCTTAAGTCAGTATAATGATTTATTTCTTTTAAACTCCCAGAATATATAACAATGCCATTGCACCAACAGACCTTCAGAATCAAAGAATGCGAGACATTTGCTTTATTTCAACATAAAAAGCATGGGAGATCTTTAATCAGCAGCTGTTTACTCATGATTGAAATCTGGAAAGTACTTTGGTTAAGAGGCATTTAAACATGATGTTTAAGCTCTGTTCCTGTCATCACTTGATCTTTACTTACATGGACATACACATATACTTAGATGTAAATTTTTTTTAATGCCAAATTAAAAACGCAGTGGTTATTTTGTACGTCATTTCATCACAGTTTAAGACAATACTGGCGACTGAATTCAACAAAATGTCAAACACTAAGGTGCTCTAAACTTTTTTAAAATTTTAAACAGCCAACTGCAGCTTAGAAAAGACTTACTTTTATATGGTGCCCTCATGAACTCAGGATGTCCCAAAGCACATTACAGCCAATGAAGAACTTTTGAAGTGTAGTAACTTTTGTAATGTAGGAAACATGCCAATCAATTTACGCACAGCAAGCTCCCATAAACAGCAATGTGATAATGACCAGATAATCTGTTTTTAAGTGTTGGTTGAGGGATACTGGCCTGGACACCAGGGAGAACTCCCCTGATCTACTTCAAAGAAGTGCCATGATCTCCTCTACAGGGCGGATGAAGCCACGGTTTAATGTCTCATCCGAGAAACAGTGCTGGCAGCAGTGCAGCACTCTCTCAGCACTGCACTGGTGTGTCAGCCTGGATAATGTGCTCAAGTTCCACATTTAACTGCCAACGTTGTGAAATGATCTCGAAACACCAGGTAAATTATTCTACTGCTATGATAAAATCACATCTTAGACTTACAATTTCTCAAATAACATCATGGATATGATGGTTAGTCATGATTCTCCTCAGGATTTGACAGCTGTCAATAGTGAAGCTAAATCTTTGATTACTGAATGCTTTTTGCAGCTTTTACAATGAGCATGTTTTCTATATAACCCACTATTTTATAAGGATCACCATTTTGCAGGTGGAATCTTCCCGAGCCCCAATGTAGTAGGTATGTAGAACAGACTCGCAGCAAAATCAGTTGCTTAATTTCTTCCAAATAGCTATAAAGTACAGTTGGGAACAGGTTTGAAGGTTATAGAGATAAATATAGTCTGAGATGATGGAATACTCCACAAAATGGTCCAAGCCAATAATTGGCCAGCTTCGCAGTCCCTGAGTTAGCATGTGTTTCTGATAGTTAGAGTAAGGGACATGCATCCTTCACAATGGCTCATGAAGATGGAGGGAGAATATACTAGATTATGTGCTTCACCAAAAATTCCCAATGTTCCCAAGCCACTGAAGATGTCCATGTGGGAGGCTGATTCACTGAAGCGCGAGGCTGTCTACTCAACCAGAATTGGCAGATCATACGTGCCATTTGACAATCTTTTGGCAGAGTCACTGGTACTCATGACAGTCAAGTGTTCTTGTCATGAAAGGTTGTAAATGCAAACTATATACTTGTGTATCATAGAAACAAGTGATTATAAATAAAATTGTTAACTGGGGGAACAAAGAAGCTTGATTAAATACAGAATTCCACTCATGATTGAAAGCATGTAACCCTCTTGTACATCTCCGTGAGTTAGAGCTCTCCCCATGTTACTCACTGATTTCCCATATCTTATTGCTCCTATTTTATTTTTGCTAAAATGCGTGTTTAATCACATTCCTTTCATTCACACAATGCTACTGGAAAAGTTTGTTTAAATGAAACAAAAACAGAAGCAATACCTGAAACAAAGTTTGTTCAAATTGGGCCCATAAAAGAAAAACTTGCAGTCTACTGCTCTTACTTTCAATGATCATTCAAATGGTTTGAATTTAATTCACACTTTGATGTGTAATTTAGTGCAAAAAAATGAGTAAATCATCAGGAGCAGACGAGCACCTTATGTCTCTCAAACATGTCAAAGTTCTTCACACATTACGAGCTATTTCTGAAGTGCCGTTGCTATGCAGGCAAGTACGACAGCGCAGCATGATCCCATTAAACAGCATCGAGACGAGTGGCCAGATAGTCTGTTTTTGTTTGAGGGTGGGGGAGGAGGAGGAAATGTTCTACTCATGTTTAAACAGTGATGGGATCTTCAACATCTCCCTGAATAGCTGAAGGGACGATGTTTAACATCCCACCCGCAGTATGCCACCTCCGGCAATACATAGGAATTCTCCCTGTGTCCTTGCCAATATTTATCCCTCACACTACACACGAAAAAAGGTAAACTGCTCATTTATGTTAGTGGGATCTTGCTGTGCGTAAATTGGCTGCTATGTTTTGTTCATTAGAACAGTGACTGCAGTTCAAAAGTACTTCAATGGCTGTGAAGTGCTTTGGGACATCCTGAAATTGTGAAAGGCGCTATATAAATACAAATTCTTAATTTTTTTCCTACGTGCAGATCCGACAGTGAGATTAGAACTCACAACTTCTGACTCAGGATGCTATCAAGTGAATCAAATAGACAAAAGGTTATCTTTGAATTACACATTTCTGTTAAATATACGTAAAATATATATATATATTTCTATCCCTATTATATATGGTGATGGCCAAGACATTGAGGTACTGACCTGACCCTCCCACCCTCCATTACCACACTGCTGTCGATCAATTTTCATGAGAAGGTATTTTTTAATGCCAGGCTTGCTGAAAATAAGAATATGCTGGAGAAAAGGCAGACCAGATGTGCTGATTAAATCCTAAGATGCAACACTTTATAAAGTCAAGTTTAAAAATATATATTTTACGGCTTAAACGGATAAACCTCGGAGGCCATCTGTCACTAAACTCTTGCATTTACCAGCATAATTTACACACAAAACTAGTTGACGGCCAAATTGGGTACAATTTCCTTTATTTTTAGCTTACTGATTAATGAGTTTGCTTAAGTTTCTGTCTGTGCTATATTAATAGAGCCTGCTTATTTTAAACAGGTTGATGATTGTTTTTACACAATCTCCAAGCTAAAAGGAAATACTGCAGAGGAATGTAAACCCACAAATCTCACGGTGCAAATGGTCCCAAGCATTTATGGGTCGGAACCATTTGTGCTAGGATCTGTTTCGGGGGGGAACGCAGCTTTTATTCCTCAGAGACCCACATCATGGCCATGCTTCAGGAATGTTTAAAAACATTACAAATTTTCATCACTCACAGTGCACTTCTTTAAAAACTAGAATATTGTATTTATTTTGGTTTAAATTCTGTCTGTAATTAATTATGGGTTGCAAAAACAGAAAATGCTGGAAATACTCAACGGGTCAGGCAGCGTCTACGGAGAGGGAAACAGAGTTAACGTTTCAGGTTGATGACCTTTCATCAGAACTGGAAAAAGTTAGCGATATAACAGATTTTACGCAACTGCAAGGGCAGGGAAAGGCGGGAGGGGAGGAAAGAACAAAGGAGAAGGTCTGTGATAGGGTGGAAGGCAGGAGAGATTAAATGACAAAAGAAAAAATAAAGAAAGACTTCCATTTATAGAGCGCCTTTCACAACCACCAGACGTCTCAAAGCACTTTACAGCCAATTAAGTACTTTTGGAGTGTAGTAATTGTTGTAATGTGGGAAATGCAGCAGCCAATTTGCGCACAGCAAGTTTCCACACACAGCAATGTGATAATGACCAGATAATCCATTTTGTAATGTTGATTGAGGGATAAATATTGGCCAGGACACTGGGAATAACTTCCCTGCTCTTTTTTGAAATAGTGCCATGGGATCTTTTACGTTCACCTGAGAAGGCAGGCGAGGCCTCGGTTTAATGTCTCATCCGAAAGATGGCACCTCCCTCAGCACTGCACTAGAGTGTCAACCTAGATTTGTGTCCTCAGGTCCCTGGAGTGGAGCTTGAACCCACAAACTTCTGACTCAGTGTGCTACCTACTGAGCCACAGCTGATAGAAAAGGGATGATTGTACAAAACAAAAGGATATGGTAATGGGACAAGTAAAGAAACAAAGATGTATCTAGAAGATGCATCAACAGCTGCCATGTGGAAAAATAGGGACAGAGGTTATGGTCTGAAATTGTTGAACTCGATGTTGAGTCCAGAAGGCTGTAAAGTGCGTAATCGAAAGATGAGGTGCTGTTCCTCGAGCTTACGTTGAGCTTTGTTGGAACATTTTAAGATGCCAAGGACAGAGAACTCAGAGTGAAGGCTGAACATAGAAAGTTCAGAGGAGAAGTGGTAAAGGAAATAAAAGAGTCAAAGACAGAGTATGAGAATAGACTGGCAGCTAACATAAAAGGGAATCCAAAAATCTTCTTGTCACGTATCTCACATTACTGTACATAACTGTAACCTACCATGCTATACATGACTGTAACCACAAGCTTACCTTACCACCAGGGATACACTTGAAGGAGACACTGGATGTAAAGTCCTGTCCCCTCAGTACAGATTCACACGAGGCATGTAGTGAAGTCAAGGTCACTCTGGACCTGCACCTTTATTTCACAGCTCTGGAATGCTGCACTTGCCTGAGACCTGTCCTTATATACCTGTCTCTTGCAAGTGCACCCCTGGTGGTAAGGTATGCTGGTGGTTACAAGTCATATCTTATTATAGTCATGTATAGCATGTTAGGATACAATTATATATAATAATGTAAGATACATGACGCTGGATACCTGTCCCACACAGGTATATAAAGACAGGTCTCAGGCAAGTGTGGCATTCGAGAGCTGTGTAATAAAGGTGCAGGTCCTGAGTGACCTTGACTTCAGCATGTGCCTCGTGTGAGTCTGTACTGCAGGGACAGGACTTTACAGTGACGACGAGTTACGGGATTACAGAATCCACAGAATGGTGACCAGTGGCTCAGATGAAAAATACAATGCTGGAGATAATTGGGAGGACTTTATAGAATGGCTCCAGCAAAGCTTCGTAACCAAAGACTGTGTTGTGTATTCAACCAGCATTGTAACCCATGTATAATCTGACCTAAGTTGTACACTGTGTGAGAACAATGACCACTAGGTGGGAGACACTCCTAACCTAGACCTTCAGGTATAAAAGGGGAAGCTCTACCCACCTTCATCACTTGAGTGCTAAGAAATAAAGGACAGGTCACAGACTGACCTTCTCTCAAGCATGGGCCTCGTGTGCATTTATACTGTATAGTAAGGATTTATCAATGGCGACGAGAAACTGGGATTTAAACCACGCGAGCATGGCCACTAGCAGAACAGACGAGAGATACTGTGTTAAGGAATGGTTGGGACAGAGATTCAACATTGTTAAAGTAGCACACAGTTCTCCAGGCAGACAAGGGCAGTCGGGCATGCCCCAACATGTAGTCGAACCCAGAGGGGGAGTTCGACAGAGACAATGGCAAGTTGAACGGCGATTCACGCCATTGCAAGGGACAATGCGGCCAGTAATGGGGCCATCAACACCTGTTAATGGCGCACTCAAGGACAATAACAGGGGCAGTCAGGGACGATTGACAGGCAAGGGACCTTTTGTTTCCAACAGCAGCTCATGTTGGAGGCGTGGAGGCACACACTCAGCCGGAGTTTGCAGAGATAAGCAAAATACCTGCAGAAATTGCAGAAATGAACGCTGGGGGAAATCGCTGGAAGCTGAAGTTAAGCGAGTTCATGTGGAGCACGTATATAGTTCATACACCAGGACGCCACCGATAATGATGAAAGTGCTCCTCAATGGCATCCCAGTATCAATGGAGCTAGACACGGGGGCCAGCCAGTCCCTGATGGGTATCAAACAGTTCGAAAAGTTGTGGGCATCCAAGGCCAGGAGGCCAAAATTATCGCCGATTGACGCACAGCTACGGACTTACAAAAAGCAGATCATTCCGGTGTTAGGCAGCGCTACGGTAGTCGTGACCCACAAAGATTCGGAGAACAGGTTGCCACTCTGGATTGTCCCGGGGGATGGTCCCGCACTACTGGAGAGGAGTTCGCTTGCTGTCATGAACTGGAAATGGGGCGATGTCAATGCAATTTCCTCTGTGGAGCGAGTATCATGCTCACAGATCCTGGACAAATTTGACTCATTATTTCAACCCGGCATCAGCACTTTCATGGGGGCCAAGGTAGTGATTCACATAAACCCGGATGCCAGGCCAGTGCACCACAAGTCCAGAGCGGTGCCGTACATGATGCGGGAAAAGATAGAAGGCGAATTGGACCGCCTGCTGAGGGAAGGCATCATCTCACCAGTCGAATTCAGTGACTGGGCGAGCCCGATCGTGCCGGTGCTCAAGGCAGATGGGTCGGTCAGGATATGTGGTGATTACAAGGCAACCATCAATCGGGTGTCACTCCAAGACCAGTACCCGCTACCCAGAGCGGAGGACCTCTTTGTGACGCTATCCAGTGGCAAACTTTTTTCAAAATTGGACCTGACCTCAGCTTACATGACCCAGGAGCTGACCACCATCACGACACACAAGAGGTTGTTTGAATACAACAGATGTCCGTTCGGGATTCGCTCGGCCGCCGCGATCTTCCAACGAAATATGGAAAGCCTCCTCAAGTCGATTCCAGGGACGTTGTTTTTTCAGGACGACATCCTCATCACGGGTTACGATACTGAAGAACACCTCCACAACCTGGAGGAGGTGCTACGCAGACTGGACCGGTTGGGCTGCGACTGAAAAAGGCGAAGTGCGTCTTTCTCCAGAGGTAGAATTCCTGGGATGAGGGTAGCAGCAGATGGGATTAGCCCTACTGCGTCCAAGATGGAAGCGATCCAGAGAGCACCAGACCCCGTAACACGACGGAGCTGCGTTCGTTCCTGGGGCTCCTGAACTATTTTGGGAACTTTCTTCCCAAATTGAGCACGCTGCTAGAACCGCTACACATGCTCCTATGCAAAGGTCGCGAATGGGTCTGGGGGGACAGCCAGGAAAGGGCTTTTAATAGAGCAAGCAATTTGTTATGTTCCAACACTCTGTTAACACTATACGGCCCATGTAAGAAACTTGTGTTAACGTGCGATGCGCCGTCCTATAGTGTTGGGTGTGTGTTGCAGCATGTCAATGCCAAGGGTCAGTTTAAGCCGGTAGCTTATGGCTCCAGGAGTCTGTCCCAGGCAGAAAGGGGTTACGGGATGGTAGAAAAGGAGGCGCTCGTATGTGTATATACTGTAAAGAAAATGCACCAGTACCTGTTTGGCAGGAAATTTGAGCTGGAGACAGATCACAAACCTCTAACGTCCCTTTTGGCTGACAACAAGGCCATTAATGCAAACGCATCGGCCCGCATACAGAGGTGGGCACTCACGTTAGCCACCTATGACTACACAATTCGGCACAGACCGGGCACTGAAAACTGCGCCGATGCACTCAGCAGGCTCCCACTAGCCACCACTGAGGGGGCTACCGAGCATGCTGCTGAGATGGTCATGGCTGTTGAAGCTTTCGGAAGCGAAGGCTCACCCGTGCCTGTCAGATTAAAGTCTGGACAAATAGAAACCTGCTATTGTCTCTAGTCAAGAAATGTGTCCTGAATGGGGACTGGGCAGCCACGTACAGGGCATGCCCTTAGGAATTTAAACCATTTCACAGGTGCAGGGATGAACTCTCGATTCAGGCCGATTGCCTACTGTGGGGAAACCACATAGTCATGCCCCAGATGGGCAGAGAGGTGTTCATCAGAGAACTCCACAATGAGCACCCGGGCACTGTCATGATGAAGGCAATTGCCAGGTCACACGTTTGGTGGTCAGGGATAGACGCAGATCTGGAACTTTGTGTTCGCAGGTGCACCATGTGTGCCCAGCTGGGCAATGCGCCCAGGGAAGCCCCCCTTAGCCCCTGGCCATGGCCTGCCAAGCCTTGGTCATGCATCCATGTGGACTATGCAGGTCCTTTCATGGGAAAAATGTTTTTGGTTGTAGTAGATGCCTACTCCAAATGGATCAAGTGTGACATTTTAAATTCAAGCACATCCTCTGCCACGGTAGAAAGTCTACGGGTAATGTTCGCCGCCCATGGTCTACCGGACGTCTTGGTCAGCGACAATGGCCTGTGCTTCACAAGCACTGAATTCCAGGACTTCATGGCAGGCAATGGTATTAACCATGTCAGAACGGCACCGTTCAAGCCGGCCTCAAACGGCCAGGCAAAACGAGCAGTGCAGATAATCAAACAGGGGATGCTCAGAATCCAAGGGGGTTCCCTACAAAGGCACTTATCACACCTCCTGTTGGCCTATAGATCCAGACCACACTCGCTCACAAGGGTTCCACCCGCAGAGCTACTAATGAAAAGGATGCTCAAAACCAGGTTATCCCTTATACACCCCACCATGAAAGAAATTGTCGAAAGCAGGCGCCAGCCACAATATGACTACCATGACAGGAATGCGAGGGCGCGATGTATTGATGTAAATTATCCGCTTTTTGTCCTCAACTACGCTACAGGGCCCAAATGGCTCGCAGGCACTGTGATTGCCAAAGAGGGAAATAGGATTCTGGTAGTTAAACTTATCAATGGACAAATCTGCCGCAAACACGTGGATCAAACAAAAAGGAGGTTCAGCAACCCCACAGAAGAAGCAGAGGAAGAACACGATGTAGAGTTCACTCCACCACAGATGACCGCACACCGGAACCAAAGGGAGGAGAGCCCAATCACTGTGGGCAGTCTGGATAGGCCTGAGGCACCGCAAACAGCAGACACTCAGGCCAGCGCCCAACAACCGGAGCCCCAACTCAGGCGCTCTACAAGAGAGCGTAAACCACCAGAGAGACTCAACCTGTGATCCCAATAAGACTTTGGGGGAGAGGTGATGTCATGTATTCAACCAGTATTGTAACCCATATATAATCTGACCTAAGTTGTACACTGTGAGAACAATGACCACTAGGTATAAAAGGGGAAGCTCCACCCACCTTCATCACTTGAGTGCTAAGAAATAAAGGACAGGTCACAGACTGACTTTCTCTCAAGCATGGGCCTCGTGTGCATTTATACTGTATAGTAAGGACGTATCAGACTGGTTAGGCGACGATAAGGCAGACAAGAGAAGAGCTCATCTCTTGACCAACTGTGGCTCGAAAACATACGCCTTAATGAAGGGGCTGCTGGCACCCGAGAAACCAGCAAGCAAGTCGTTTGAAGAGTTGTGCACACTGGTAAGAGACCACCTGAAGCCAGCGAGCCAGACACAGGTTCTACAACTACAGACGCTGTGTGGGCCAGAGCATACCCGACTTTGTGGCGGAACTTCGGAGGTTGGCTAGCTTATGTGAGTTCTCCGATGAACTAAGGAGAGAAGTACTGAGAGACTTTGTTATTGAAGGAATAGGCCATGAAGGGATATTCCGTAAGCTCATAGAGACCAAGAACTTGACCCTAGAGGCAGCAGTACTGGTTGCATAGACATTCTTGGCAGGAGAAGAAGAAACGAGGTTGATCTACACTGCGGGTACGACAACTAACGAAACATCGGAACAAGGGGTACACAGTGTGAAACGAGCCGCTACCCCCACACACAGACAAAGGCAGGAGAGCAGGCCCTCATCAGCAGGCAGTGGCGCCAGAAGCCATCAAGGGCCACATGAACGGCCGTTCACACCTCATCAACACACAATGCGAGCAATCAACTACAAACTGAGAGAAGCTCAAGAGAAATCAGCCAGACGCAGCTCATCCTTTGGAAACAATGGAAGCAGTCTGTGCTGGAGATGTGGGGGAAGGCACTCAACAAGGGGGTGTCGATTTCAGCATGCTGGTTGCAGAAACTGCGACTATACAGGGCATCTGGCCCGCATGTGCAGAAATACGGCAGCTCGGCTGGTATACGAATCGTAAGGGTTGGAAAGCGGACCAGAGGAAGGTGGGGACAGTACCCGGGACACCGAGGTACAGCGAGTCAACATGATCAATGGCCACTGCTCTTACAACAAGATGCCTCTAATAATGATGAGGGTCCTACTCAACGGGATATCCATTAACACGGAGTTGGATACGGGAGCGAGTCAATCTCTCATGAGCGCTCAACAATTTGAACAGCTGTGGCCGCATAAAAGAGACAGACCAAAACTCACAAGGATCGACACCAAACTGATACCAAAGAAATTGTCCCAGTCCTTGGCAGCGCCATGCTCTCAGTCACACACAAAAGGGACAGTGAACCGACTTCCCCTGTGGATTGTCCCCGGAGATCTCCCAGCACTGCTGGGGAGAAACTGGCTGGCAAAACTAAACTGGAAATGGGATGATGTTCACGCCATGTCGTCAGAGGAACGGAGCTCCTGCTCAACAGTTCTAAGTCGATTTGAACATCTCTTTCAGCCAGGTGTGGGCACCTTCAAAGGAGCTAAAGTCAAAATCTACATCACACAGGATGCTAGACCGGTCCATCACAAGGCCAGAACTGTGCCCTACGTGATGAGGGAAAAGATTGAACATGAACTGGACAGGCTTCTGCGGGAAGGCATCATCTCACCCATGGAATTTAGCGACTGGGCAAGTCCCATCGTCCCCGTCATGAAGCCTGATGGACCCGTACGAATCTGTGGGGATTACAAATCTACCATAAAGAGAGTCTCCCTACAGGACCAATACCCGCTGCCCAGAGCGGGGGACTTATTTGCCACATTGGCTGGAGGAAAACTTTTCTCAAAACTAGATCTCACATCTGCGTATGTGACGGAAGAACTGACCGACGAGTCTAAGCTACTCACCACCATCAACACACATCGAGGCCTTTTCATGTACAATCGATGCCCATTCGGCATCAGGTCAGCAGCTGCTATATTCCAGCGCAACATGGAGAGTCTGCTCAAGTCCATCCCGGGGACGGTTGTATTTCAAGACGACATACTTATCACGGGCAGGGACACCGACTCCTATCTCCGCAATTTGGACGAAGTACTAAAGCGGTTGGATTGGGTAGGCCTAAGAGTTAAGAAATCCAAGTGCCTGTTTCTCGCGCCTGAGGTTGAATTTTTGGGCAGAAAGATTGCCGCTGATGGAATCCGCCCAACAGAGTCCAAATCCGAAGCAATTCGCCTGGCACCCAAGCCCCGGAATGTCTCAGAACTGTGCGCCTTTCTCGGGCAACTCAATTACCTTGGTAAATTTATGCAGAACTTAAGCACGCTGCTGGAGCCTCTCCACGTGCTACTCAGAAAGGGGTGCGATTGGTTTTGGGGGGACGCCCAGGAACGTACCTTCAATAAGGCACGCAACCTTCTATGTTCCAACAGTATTTTGGCTTTCTTTGATCCAGGTAAAAAGCTAGTTCTTACATGTGATGCGTCAGCGTACGAGGTCGGGTGCGTTTTACAACAAGTCAATGGTGCGGGTAAATTACAATCCATAGCTTATGCCTCCAGGTCACTTTCGCGGGCGGAGCGCGGGTACGGAATGGTGGAGAAGGAGGCGCTCGCGTGCGTGTACGGTGTCAAAAAGATGCACCAATACCTTTTCGGGGCCAAGTTCGCGTTAGAAACCGACCACAAGCCCCTCACGTCCCTGCTATCCGAGAGCAAGGCAATAAACGCCAACGCCTTGGCGCGCATTCAACGATGGGCACTCATGCTGGCGTCTTACGACTACAGCATAAGGCACAGACCAGGCACAGACAACTGTGCCGACGCGCTTAGCAGGCTACCCCTGGCGACCATGGAAGGATCTGACGAACAGGACTGTGAGATAGTTATGGCAATCAATGCCTTTGTGTCCACAGGTTCGCTCATGACGGCTCGTCAAATCAGAGCCTGAACGACCAGCAACCCCACGTTATCCCTAGTAAAAAGATGTGTCTTAACTGGTGACTGGGCAGAGGCTCGCGATGCCTGCCCCGAGGAGATCAAAACTTTCCATAGGCGCATGCATGAGCTGTCACTACAAGCAGAATGCCTGATGTGGGGCGCCGAGTAGTTATGCCTCTGCGAGGCAGAGAGGCATTTGTCTGGGAGCTCCACATCGAGCACCCGGGGATCGTTCTCATGAAGGCCATAGCCAGATCCCACGTCTGGTAGCCTGGTATTGATGTGGACTTGGAGCTCTGCATCTGACGGTGCACCATTTGTGCCCAACTCAGCAATGCCCCCAGGGAGGCCCCCCTGAGCCCCTGACCCTGGCCCACCAAACCGTTGTCGCGGGTGCACGTAGACTATGCGGGCCCATTCATGGGCAAAATGTTCCTCGTAGCTGTAGATGCATTTTCAAAGTGGATCGAATGCACCATTTTAAACTCGAGCACCACCTCCACCACTGTGGAGAGCCTTGGAACTATGTTTGCAACGCACGGAATTCCTGACATATTGGTCAGTGATAATGGTCCATGCTTCACCAGGGCAGAAGTCCAAGATTTTATAGTTGACCACGGCATATATCACGTGAAGACGGCACCGTTCAAGCCGACCTCGAACGGCCAGGCGGAGCGAGCAGTGCAAATCATTAAACAAGGCATGCTCAACATCCAAGATCCCACGCTGCAGGGCTGCTTGTCGCGACTGCTGCTGGCATACAGATCTCGTCTGCATTCATTGACTGGAGTTCCCTCCGCGCAAGTATTGATGAAACGGACCTTAAAGACAAGGCTCTCATTAATCCTCCCAGACATGCATGAAATCATTGAGGCAAAGCGCCATAAGCTAACTGAGTACCAAAACCGAAATTCGAGGGGGAGGTGGAATGAGATAGGGGACTAAGTGTTTGTGCTAAACTATGGCAGGGGTCCCCAATGGGACAGTAACAGGCAAGGAAGGAAACAGACTACTGGTAGTACAAATGGACAATGGCCAAACCTGCCGAAGGCATGTAGACCATGTCAAAAGTAGATTTACCAACAACACTGCTGAACCAGAGGCAGACCACAATGTGGAACTCACACCACACCTGGTGGACAGACAGAGGGAACAACCTGAGGCAAGGGCAATCCCAACAGACAGCCTAGGCGAGACACCAACAATCATACTGAACGAAACAGACAGCCCAGGCGAGATACCAGCAATCACACCGAAAGAACAACAGGCACCAAGGCAAACAACTGAACCACAACTAAGACGCGAGAGCGTAGTCCACCTGAGAGACTGAACCTATAAAGATAATAAGACCTTGGGGAAGGGTGATGTCATGTATCTCACACTCCTGTACATAACTGTATCTTACCATGATATACATGACTGTAACTAGAGATGATTTGTAACCACAAGCTTACCTTACCACCAGGGGTACACTTGCAGGAGGCACTGGATACCTGTCCCACACAGGTATATAAAGACAGGTCTCAGGCAAGTGTGGCATTCGAGAGCTGTGTAATAAAGATGCAGGTCCTGAGTGACTTGACTTCAGCATGTGCCTCGTGTGAGTCTGTACTGCAGGGACAAGACTTTACACTTCTATCGGCATATAAATAGTCATCATCATCGTAGGCGGTCCCTTGAACAAGGATGACCTGTTTCCACATGAGTTCACAGATGTTTCAATGAAGGAACCGATGTTCCAGTCCTGAACTCCAATTGAAGGGGTGGAAGATGCCTGTGCGTGGATTGTTTTAACGTGTGGTGACTGTTGCACATCAACCACCACATGGGCTTGACAGAGCTAGGTCTTTATCCAGTGGCAAGAGTTAACCAGGACGACCGGAGACCTGCTCTGCTGCACGGACTTAGTGCACACACATATCGCAATGTCGGCAGGCCCGTGCTGCCCCTGGGCCCTCGGCTCTTCTGGGTCCCCATACCCTCATTCGCCGCACCTCCGCCACGATCTCTCACCGCTCCTCCGCCACAAACATTTGCCGCACCTCCACCACAATCTCTCACCGCACCTCCGCCACGATCTTCCACCAAATCTCAGCCACGATCCCTCATCACTCCTCCGCCCCAATCACTCGTCCGCCATGACCTTCCCACTCCTCTGCTTTACCAGGGCCCAGCAGGTGCTCCTGCCCACGCTCCAAACGGCGACCTGGGTCCTGATGATGTCATCCAGTCGCTCACCTCGAAGCCGTCGCACATTTGTGTCAGCTCACGCTGGAAGCTGCAGTGGCATGCTCCAGCTCTTTTCATAGCCCCGACCTGCGGAGATGTTCTCCCACAGGTCGGGGTGGCCCATGATGTCCCAGGGCCCGACCCTCCAGCTCTTTTTATAACCCCGACCTGTGGAGATGTAGTAAGAGGTAGTAAGAGGAGGGATGGGGACGATTAGGGACCAAAAAGGAGACCTACGCATGGCTGGCTGCGGTACTAAATGAGTACTTTGCATCTCTCTTTACCATGGAAGAAGATGCTGCCAAAATCATAGTGAAAGAGAAGGTAGTTAAGATACTGGATGGGCCAAAAATTGTTAAAGAGGAGGTACTAGAAAGTCTGGCTGTACGTAAAGTAGATAAGTCACGAGGCCCATATGGGATGCATCCTAGAATGCTGAGGGAAGTAAAGGTGGAAATTGCGGAAGTACTGGCCATATTCTTCCAATCTTCCTTGAATATGGGAGTGGTGCCAGAGGACTGGAGAATTGCAAATGTTACACACATGTTCAACAAAGGTTGTAAGGTTAAACCCAGCACCTACAGGCCAGTCATCTTAACCTCAGTGCTGGGGATGCTTTTATAAATGATAATCCGGGACAAAATTAACAGTCACTTGGACAAATGTGGATTAATTAAAGGAAGCCAGCGCAGATGTGTTAAAGACAAATCGTGTTTAACTAACTTGATTGAATTTTTTGATGAGGAAACAGAGAGGTGATGAGGGCAATGCAGTTGATGTGGACTTCCAAAAGGTGTTTGATAACGTGCCACATAACAGGCTTGCCAGCAAACCCAGGGCATAAAAGAAACAGTGGCAGCATGGACACTGTTATGTATAGAATAAAGAGTCTGACCAGATACTGTGAGCTCAAAGTAAAGTGTGACCATAGTTCTTTCTTCCTGTGAGGCCTCCTTATGTACAGGTGTTCCCAAGGGATTGTGGGATCCTTTGGGACTCCAGGGGATGAGCCCTCTGGTGGTTAAACAAGGTATTCACAGGTTTACATATATAACAACACTCCCCCCGCCCCCCCCAAAGTCAATAGTGTAACTATTTACAATGTGAGTCGATCTGGGGCCTTTCTTTCCCTGGTTGATCATTTAGTTTTGGTGAGTCGTTTGTTGGGCCCTCACTGGGCTGCTGTGCAGCTGACCTTGCTGGGCTGCCTGGCGTGGTGAGTCCTGTTGGGCTGTTGCGGGTGATGTGTTCTGCTTCGTGTTCAACCGCTGGGTCGGTTACCGCTGGTGTGTGTGTTATAGGGTCAAAAAGGTAGAGTCTATTGTGGGTTGCTCTGGATAGTCCGTGAATCTGAGTTTGGTTTGGTCCAAGTGTTTTCTGTAGGTGAGTCCATTTGAAAGTTTGACCAGAAACACCCTACTCCCCTCTTTGGTCACGACAGTGCTGGGAAGCCACTTGGGACCTTGTCCATAGTTCAACACAAATACAGGATCATTAATCTCAGTTTCACGTGACACATTTGCGAAATCATAATATGTACTTTGTTGAAGCCGCCTGCTCTCTACCTGTTCATGTAGATCAGGGTGGACTAACGAGAGCCTTGTCTTAAGTGAGCAGTTGATGAGCAGTTCAGCGGGGGGAACCCCAGTGAGCAAGTGGGGTCTTATGCGGTAACTAAGCAGGACTCGGGATAGACGAGTCTGCAGTGAGCATCCAGTTACCCTCTTCAAGCTCTGCTTGATTGTTTACACTGTTCTCTCTGCCTGACCATTGGATGCTGGTTTGAACGGAGCAGATGTGACATGTTTGATCCCATTACGGGTCATGAACTCTTTGAACTCAGCACTGGTGAAGCACGGCACATTGTCACTTACAAGGACATCAGGCAGGCCATGCGTGGCAAACATGGCCCGTAGGCTTTCAGTGGTGGCAGCGGACATAATTGCCGACATTATCTCACATTCAATCCATTTGGAGTACGCATCTACAACCACAAGGAATATTTTTTCCAAGATCGGGCCTGCATAGTCGACATGGACCATAGACCACGGTTTGGAGGGCCAAGACCATAAACTTAGGTGCCCTCCTGGGTGCATTGCTTAACTGTGAACATGTATTACATTTGTGCACGCAGGATTCTAAGTCTGCATCGATACTGGGCCACTACACGTGGGATCTGGCTATCGCTTTCAACATTACAATGCCTGGGTGGGTACTGTGGAGATCACTAATGAAAGTGTCCCTGCCCTTTTTGGGTACCACTACCTGATTACCCCACTGGAGGCAGTCTGCCTGTATAGACATTTCATCTTTGCACCGTTGGTATGGCTTTATTTCTTCCTGCATTTCTAATGGGACACTATCCAACTCCCGTGGAGCACACAGTATATTACCATGGACAGTAAGAGGTCCTGCTCGTCCAGGTTCTAATCTGTCGGGCGGTAACAGATGATCGCTCACTCTCGAATGCTTCCATTACCATGGCTAAATCTGAGGGCTGTGCCATCTCCACCTCCGTGGTGGGCAATGGCAGCCTACTGAGAGCATCGGCACAGTTTTCTGTGCCTGACCTGTGGCGGATGGCGTAGTTGTATGCGGACAACGTGAGCGCCCATCTCTGGATGCGGGCCGATGCATTCGTATTTATCCCCTTACTTTGAGAAAAAAGGGATATCAGTGGCTTATGGTCAGTTTCCAATTCAAAATTTGAGCCCAAACAGATATTGATGCATTTTCTTTACCCCATAAGCACACGCTAACGCTTCTTTTTCGATCATGCTGTAGGCCCTCTCAGCATTTGACAGACTTCTGGATGCATAAGCAACCGGTTATAATTTCCCAGATTCATTAGCTTGTTGCAATACACACCTGACACCGTATGATGATGCATCACATGCTAGTACCAAATGCTTACATGGATCATATACCACAAGCAATTTGTTTGAGCATAACAGTTTTCTAGCTTTTACAAAGGCATTTTCTTGGCTTTTACCCCACTCATTCGTCTCCCTTATGCAGTAAAGCTTGTAGTGGTTCTAACAGTGTGCTAAGACCCGGTAAGAAGTTACCAAAGTAGTTCAGGAGTCCCAGAAACGACCACAGCTCCGTCACGTTCTGTGGCCTCGGTGCGTTCTCGATTGCCTCCATCTTCGAATCGGTGGTGGGCCTGATGCCGTCCGCCGCGATTCTTCTCCCCAGGAACTCCACTTCAGGCGCCAGGAAAACACACTTCGAGCGTTTTAACCTGAGCCCCATGCGATCAAGCCGACTAAGAACCTCCTCCAAGTTCTGCAGATGCTCGACGGTATCCTGACCTGTAACCAAGATGTCGTCCTGGAAGACTACAGTGCGCGGGACCGACTTCAGTAAGTTTTCCACGTTTCTCTGGAATATTGCCGCAGCTGATCGAATCCCAAATGGGCATCTGTTGTAAATGAAGAGACCTTTGTGCATGTTGATGCAGGTGAGGCCCTTCGATGATTCCTCCAGCTCCTGCGTCATGTAGGCCGAGGTCAAATGTCAAGTGAACATTTTCCTCCCGCCAGCATCGCAAATAGACCATCTGCCTTTGGTAGTGGGTATTGATCCTGCAGGGGGAAATGATTAATAGTTACTTTGTAATCACCACAGATTCTGACAGTGCCGTCTCCCTTAAGGACTGGAACAATTGGACTGGCCCACTCGTTGAATTCGATCGGCGAAATGATGCCCTCTCGTTGCAGCTGGTCCAGCTCGATCTCCACCCTCTCTCTCATCATGTACGGTACCGCTCTCGCCTTGTGATGGATGGGTCGCGCCCCGGAATCAGGTGGATCTGCACTTTTTCTCCTTGGAACTTCCCACTGTTTGGTTCGAACAGGGAGGGGAACTTGTTTAGGACCTGGGCATATGAAGTGTCATCGACGGACGAGAGCACTCGGACATTGTCCCAGTTCCAGCGTATCTTCCCCAGCCAGCTCCTGCTGAGCAGCATGGGGCCATAGCCCAGTACCAGCCAGAGTGGTAACTTGTGCACCGCTCCATCGTAGGAGACCTTTGCGGTAGCACTGCCGATTACAGGAATCAGTTCCTTTGTGTACATTCTCAGATTAGTGCGAATGGGAGTCAGGATTGGCCTTGAGGCCCTGCTGCACCACAATTTATCAAAAGACTTTTTGCTCATAATGGACTGGCTCGTGCCCGTGTCCAGCTCCATTGACACTGGGAGTCCATTTAATTCAACCTTCAGCATTATCGGGGGACATTTTGTGGTAAATGTGTGCACCCCATATACATCTGCCTCCTTGGTCTGAGGCTTTGGTTCATCCTGATCGACTGTGGCTCTGTCCTCCTCTGCAACATGGTGGTTTGCAGGATTAGTAGGGTCTGCAGCTCGGCTGCACATACGTTGGAGATGACCCATTGTTCCACAGCCCTTGCAAATGTATCCTTTGAAGCGGCATGAATGGAAACGATGATCACCTCCGCAGCGCCAAAAAGGTATTAATGGCCTTGCATTCACTATCCTTGATGGTGGACTCTGAGACAACTGCAGACATGCAGTTGCTGCCATGTGAGGCCTCCTTATGTACAGGTGCTCCCAAGGGATTGTGGGATCCCTTGGGACTCCAGGGGATGAGCCCTCTGGTGGTTAAACAAGGTATTTGCAGCTTTACATATATAACAGATATGAAATTGGCTAAGTGATAGTGGTGAACGGTTGTTTTTTGGAATGGAGGAAGGTGTTCCCCAGAGAACTAGGATCACTGCTTTTCTTGATATGTATATTAATGACTTGGACTTGGGTGTACAGGGCACTATTTCAAAATTTGCAGATGACAAAACTTGGAAGTATAACAAACAGCGAGGAGGATTGGGATAGACTTCACGAGGACATAGACAGGCTGGTGGAATGGGTGGACACGTGGCAGATGAAATTTAACGCAGAAAATTGTGAAATTGTACTATTTAGTGGAAAGAACAAGGAGAGGCAATATAAACTAAAGGGTACAATTCTAAAGGAGGTGCATGAACAGAGAGACCTGAGGGTATATATGCACAAATCACGGCAGGTTGAGAAAGCGGTTAAAAAAAAGCATACAGATTCCTGGGCTTGATAAATAGAGGCATAGTGTACAAAATTGTGGAAATTATGATGAACCTTTATAAAACAATGGTTCAGCCACAAACTGGAGTATTGTGTCCAATTCTGGGTACCGCACTTTAGGAAGGATGTGAAGGTTTAGAGAGGGTGCAGAAAAGATTTACAAGAAAGGTTCCAGGGTTGAGGGACTTCAGTGACGTGGATAGACTGGAGAAGCTGGGGTTGTTCTCCTTTTCCCACATTACAACAGTGACTACACTCCAAAAGTACTTCATTGGCTGTAAAGCGCTTTGAGACATCCGGTGGTCATGAAAGATGCTATATAAATGCAAGTCTTTCTTTCTTTTCCTTAGAGCAGAGAAGGTTGAGAGGAGATTTGATAGAGGTGTTCAAAATCATGAGGGGTCTAGGAAGAATAGAAAAACTGTTCCCATTGTCGGAAGGTTTGAGAACCAGAGGACACAGACTTCAGGTGATTGGCAGAAGATCCAAAGGCGACATGAGGAAAAACTTTTTTACACAGCGAATGCTTAGGGTCTGGAATGCACTGCCTGAAACAGCGGTGGAGGCAGACTCAATCGAGGCTTTCAAAAGGGAATTGGATAAGTACCTTAAGGAAAACAAATTGCAGGACTACGGGGAAAAAGCAGAGGAGTGGGATTAGCTGAGGTGCTCTTGCAGGAGAGCCGGGATGGGCTCGATGGGCCGAATGGCCTCCTTCTATGCTGTAACAATTCTATGATTCTATTCTATGAGTGAGAGTGGAGTGAAAGTGACAGGCGACCGGAAGCTCGGGGTCATGCTTATGGACTGAACGGAGGTGTTCCACCAAGCGGTCACCCAATCTGTGTTTGGTCAGCCCAATGTAGAGGAGACTGCATCGTGAGCAGCGAATACAATATACAGGTGCAGCGTCGAGAATTCTGAGTTCCAGAATCCAGACCGATCAGGAGCAGGATAGTCCAGAATCTGTAAAATGTTCCAGAATCCGGACCCGACAATGCTGCCGACCTCAGTGCCCCGCCACTGCCCGACTTCGGGCCTCGCCTCGCTGTCGCTCGACCCACCGTCACTGCCCTTACCTCAGGGCCTCCTCGCCGGCCCGCCTGACGATATCCTTGGCGGGGCCGGATGGCCTGACAACCTCCTTGGCAGGGCCTGCCAACGGCAACCTCCTTGGTAGGGACAGACGGCCCGAACAGCTCTTCGGCGGGAATCACCCCACCCCGCCTTCTGATGTTCCAAAATCTGGAAATACCCGAACCTGGGCTCGTGTGTTTCCAGATTCACGCTGACAGAAAACAAATCGAAAGTCCGGAATCCGGAATAGCCTCAGTCCCAAGGGTTCCGGATTCTAGGCACTGCACCTGTACTAAATTGCAAGAAGCACAAGTAAATCGCTGTTTAGGGTAAAGGGCTGATATTTACCAACACAATTAACTTACCAATAATTATGGTCTGTCTAGAGGGTACAGAGGGGAAGTGGGATGTTAAGTCCACTTCCCAGGTCATTAATGTAAAACACAGAAGAGATGGGAGAAACCAAACTGTAAGAGTCCTCACCAAATAGTTATAGACAAAAATAATCTCGAAAGCCATAAACCTGTGCACAACACATGTGCAGAGAGTATTATCGGTGGATACTAAAGTACATTATTTTTTTTGTAGTTTATTCAAAGAATAAACTGAATTAAACACTCTGGAGACTTCTCCAACTCTGCACCGAGTTTAATAGTTGGGAACTGTACAGCCCTGCTGTTTAAATGCTACCATTAGTACATGGAAATTTCCAGAGTTCAAATCCCCTTCAGTGGTTTTTCAGAATAGAACTTTATCAAACGTTAAACCCTCCTCGGTTTTTGCAGTGAGTATATGCACAACAGTGATTTATTTTTTAAAGAATACCTTTTCCCCTCCGTTCCAGGAGGTGCTAAATCGTGCTGGGGGTTATGGTTGCACAGGATCCACCAGTCCTTCACCACATGACCACATCAGCAGCTCTTTCAACTGTTGTGGAGCATCACAGCTGAGCTCAACGACATCTTGACTAGATATCGACAGGCTCTCATTTTCCATCAACGTGACTGAATGTTTTTCTTTCACCAGGTAGCCTTTTAATTAAAAGAAAAATCATGCACGATCAGTGCAAAACTGTACCTTGCAGAGCAACAAAATATGCACTCTGTCGCTGCGGAAGTGAATGGCGAGTACTCACCTCAAAATATGCATCTTTTTCCTTTGAATATACTGTACACAGTGCATTTGTGGAATGAAAGGGTAGATATTTCCTCAGTATTTTCACTGTTCAGTATATCCCACAGATAGTGTGTTTATGTAAGTCAGGAACCTAATTGTATAAGAACTTAAGAAATAGCAGGAGTAGGCAACTCGAGCCTGCTCCACCATTTAATACGATCATAGCTGATCCAATCATGGACTCAGGTCCACTTTCCTGCCCACTCCCCATAACCCCCTATCGGTTAAAAAATTATCAATCTCTGTCTTAAATTTATTCAATGACCCACAGATCTGAGGCAAGGAATTCCACAGATTTACAACCCTCAGAGAAGAAATTCTTCCTCATCTCAGTTTTAAATGGGTCCCTTATTCTAAGATTATGCCCCCTAGTTCTAGTCTCCCCTATCAGTGGAAACATCCTCTCTGCATCCACCTTGTCAAGCCTCCTCATAATCTTATACGTTTCGATAAGATCATCTCTCAATCTTCTGAATTCCAATGAGTAGAGGCCCAACCTCCTCAATCTTTCCTCATAAGTCAACCCCCTCATCTCCGGAATCAACCTGGTGAACTGTCTCCAAAGCAAGTATATCCTTTCTTAAATATGGAAACCAAAACTGCATGCAATATTCTAGGTGTGGCCTCACCAATACCCTGCAAAGCTGTAGCAAGACTTCCCTGCTTTTATACTCCACTCCCTTTGCAATAAAAGGCCAAGATTCCATTGTCTACCTGCATACTAACTTTTTATGTTTCATGCACCAGGACCCGCAGGTCCCGCTGTACTGCAGCACTTTGCAATTTTTCTCCATTTAAATAATAACTGGCTCCTTGATTTTTTTCTGCTAAAATGCATAACCTCACACTTTCCAACATTATACTCCATTTGCCAAATTTTTGCCCATTCACCTAGCCTGTCTATGTCCTTTTGCAAGTTTTTTATGTCCTCCTCACACATTGCTTTTCCTCCCATCGTTTGTATCATCAGCAAACTTGGCTACATTACATTCGGCCCCTTCATCCAAGTCATTAATATAGATTGCAAATAGTTGGGGTCCCAGCACTGATCCCTGCGGCACCCCACTAGTTACTGATTGCCAACCTGAGAATGAACCATTTATCCCGACTCTCTGTTTTCTATTCGCCAATCTTCTATTCATGCTAATATATTACCCACAACCCCGTGAACTTTTATCTTGTGCAGTAACCTTTTATGTGGCACCTTGTCAAATGCCTTCTGGACGTCCAAATACACCACATCCACTGGTTCCCCTTTATCCACCCTGTTTGTTACATCCTCAAAGAATTCCAGAAAATTTGTCAAACGTGACTTCCCCTTCATAAATCCATACTGACTCTGCCTGACTGAATGATGCTTTTCCAAATGTCCTGCTACTGCTTCTTTAATAATGGACTCCAACATTTTTCCAACTATAGATGTTAGGCTAACTGTACTTCATGTGCTCAATTTCAATGATCGTGCATTACAGAAGTTTAGGAGTTGTGCAAATGTTAATAAAACACTGGTAATTGCTTACTGGTTCCCCCGTTGAACACAAAAAGAAAATAATTTTTACAGTATAAATTTGATTAATGGGGATTAAGCGTGTATTCTGTCAGTTCCAAAGGATATTTGGTGCTTGGTGGGCAAATAGGCACATGGCTTAAGAATTGACAGTCTATTTAATGGGTCACATGATATTTTTCATACCAATTGCCAGCACATCATCAGCTATTTTTAAGACTTGTACGATAGTAGACCTGCTGCTGTGTAACTGGCTGCCACATAAACAACTAGTTGTTACATGTAATAACAAGATGATGCTGTTAAGCCAACAGAAGCCTTGAAATTTTCAACAGATTAACGCCTCAGTTTGCATACAAACACTTTAAGTGTCCTTAAGCTAATATTCTGCAGGATAGATGAACAGGCTGACCATGGCACCTTGGTGCAGGAGGCCATTCACCTGGGGGGAGTGAAAGGGAACGTAGTTGTGGTAGTTCCGAACGTTGTGTTACCTGCCCGGTGCCAGGATTAAAGACATCTCCTGGCACTTGGAGAAATACTTGGAGTGGGAAGAGGATGATCCAATTGTTGTGGTCTATGTAGGAACCAATGACATAGGTAGAACTAGGAATGAGGTTCTGCTGAAAGAGTTTGAGGAGTTGGGGTCCAAATTAAAAAACAGAACTTCAAACATAATAATCTCTGGATTGTTACCTGAGCCACGCGCCAATTGGTATAGGTATAAACAGATTAGAAAGTTTAATGCATGGCTCTCAGTGATGTGGGTGGCAGGGGTTTTGCTTCATGGGGCACTGGCAACAGTACTGGGGAAAGAGGGAGCTGTTCCGTTGGGACGGGTTGCACCTGGACTGAGCTGGAACTAGTGTCCTGGCGAGTCAAATAACTAGGGCAGTGGACAGGGCTTTAAACTAATGAAGGGGGGGGAAGGATTCAGGAAAGAGTAAATTTTAAAGCCGCAAGAGAAATGTCAAGGCAGTAGAGCAGAGCAGAGTTTTGGGTAAAAATAAGTAGGAAGGGACAGAGAGAATAACAAAGGTAATAGGGTATCACTGACATCAAGAAAAATCGAAAAAAGTCAAAGCCAAAGGAACTATGTCTGAATGCGCGAAGCATTCACAATAAAAAATAGATCAATTAATAGCGCAGATATAAATAAATAGGTTTGATCTAATAGCCATTACGGAGATGTGGTTGTAAAGTGCCCAAGGTTAGGAACTAAATATTCCAGGATACTTAACTTTTAGAAGAGGTAGACAAAATGGAGGGGTAGCCATGATAATAAAGGATGGGATAAAGACAGTAGAGAGAAAGGATTTTAGCTCGGAAAATCAAGAAGTAGAATCGGTTTGGGTGTAGTGAAGACACAGCAAAGGGGCAGGAAACATTGGTGGGAGTTGTTTATAGGCCCCCAACAGTAGTGATAATGTAGGGCAGAGTATAAATCAGGAAACTAGAGGTGCATGTAACAAGGGTAATACAGTAAACATGGGGACTTTAATCTACATATAGACTGCACAAATTAAATTTGCAGTAATAGTGTGGAGGACGAATTCATGGAATGTATACAAGATGGTTTTCTAGATCAGTATGTTGAGGAACCAACAGGCTATTTTTGATCCAGTATTGTGCAATGAGAAAGGGTTAATTAATAACCTTGTAGTAAAGGGGCCTTTAGGGAAGAGTGACCATCATATGAGAGCATTTTATATTGAGTTTGAAAGTGATTTAGTTAAATCTGAAACTAGACTCTTAAATCCAAACAAAGATAACAGCATAGGTATGAGGGGAGAGTTGGCTAAGGTAGAATGGGAAACTACATTAAAAGGTATGAATGTAGACAAGCAATGGCTAGCATTTAACGAATTAATACATCATTTACAACTGAATAAACATTCCTTTAAGGCACCAAAACCTCACAGGAAAAGTGATCCAACCATGGCTAACAAGAGAAGTTAAAGATAGTATTAGATCAAAGGACGAGCTTATACTATTGCCAAAAAGAGCAGTACGCCTGAGGACTGGGAGGATTTTAGAATTCAGCAAAGGAGGACCAAAAAATTGTTAAAGAAAGGGAAAGTAGAATATGAGAGTAAACTAGCGAGACATAAACACAGACTGTAAAAGCTTCTGTAGGTATGTAAAAAGGAAAAGATCAGTGAAAGTAAATGTGGGTCTCCTACAGGCTGAGACAGGAGAAATTATAATAGGGAATAAGGAAATGGCAGAGAAATTAAACACATACTTTTTGTCTGTCTTCATGGAAGAAGACTTAAGAAACCGCCCGGAAACAGTGGAGAACCAAGGGTCTAGCGAGAATGAGGAACTGAAAGAAATTAGTATTAGTAAAAACAATCGTCATAGGCAGTCCCTCAGAGTCGAGGAAGACTTGCTTCCACTCTTAGAATGAGTCCTTAGGAGCTGAACAGTCCAATACGAGAGCCACAGTCCCTGCCGCAGGTGGGACAGCCAGTCGTTGAGGGAAGGGGTGGGTGGGACTGGTTTGCTGTACGTTCTTTCCGCTGCCTGCGCTTGGTTTCTGCGTTCACTTGGCGATGAGACGTGAGGCGCTCAGCGCCCTCCCGGATGCACTTCCTCCACTTAGGGCGGTCTTTGGCCAGAGACTCCCAGGTGTCAGTGGGGATGTTGCACTTTATCAGAGAGGCTTTAAGGGTGTCCTTGTAACGTTTCCTCTGCCCACCTTTGACTCGTTTGCCATGAAGGAGTTCTGAGTAGAGGGCTTGCTTTGGGAGTCTCGTGTCTGGCATGCAGACAATGTGACCTGCCCTGCAGACAATGTGGCCTGCCCAGCGGAGCTGATCAAGTGTGGTCAGTGCTTCAATGCTGGGGATGTTGGCCTGGATGAGGACACTGAGGTTGGTGCACCTGTCCTCCCAGGGGTTTTGTAGGATCTTATGGAGGCATCGTTGGTGGTATTTCTCCAGCGACTTGAGGTGTTTACGATGCATGGTCCAAGTCTCTAAGTCATAGAGGAGGGCGGGTATTACTGCAGCCCTGTAGACCATGAGAGGTAGATTTGAGGGCCTGGTCTTCAAACACTCTTTTCCTCAGGCGGCCGAAGGCTGCGCTGGCGCACTGGAGGTGGTGTTGAATCACCTCATCAATGTAAAAAAATAGTACAGGAGTAATTAACAGGACTGAAAGCCGATAAATCCCCTGAACCTGATGGCCTACATCCTAGGGTTTTGAAAGAGGTGGCTATAGAGATAGTGGACGCATTGGTTGTCATCTTCCAAAGTTCAATAGATTCTAGAACGGTTCCCGCAGATTGGAAGGTAGCTAATGTAACCCCGCTATTTCAGAAAGGCGGGAAAGAGAAAACGGGGAACTACAGATCAGTTAGCCTGACATTAGTAGTCGGCAAAATGCTAGAATCTATTATTAAGGATGTGGTAACAGGGCACTTCAAAAATAATAATAGGATTGGACAGAGTCAACACGGTTTTATGAAAGGAAACCCACGTTTGACAAATCTGTTAAGAGTTTTTTGAGGTTGTAACTAGTCGAATAGATAAGGGGGTTCCAGTGGATGTGGTGGATTTGGATTTTCAAAAGGCATTCGATAAGGTGCCACACATGAGGTTATTAAACAAAATTAGGGCTCATGGGATTGGGGGTAATATACTAGCATGGATTGAGGATTAGTTAATGGACAGAAAACAGAGTAGGAATAAACGGGTCATTTTCGGATTGGCAGGCTGTAACATGTGATGCCGCAAGGATCGGTGCTGGGCCCCAGCTATTCACAATCTATATCAATGATTTGGAAGAGGGGACCAAATGTAAAATATCCAAGTTTGCTGATGATACAAAGCTAGGTGGGAATGCAAGTTGTGAGAAGCAAGCAAAGAGGCTTCAAAGGGATATAGAGAGGCTAAGTGAGTGGGCATGAACATGGCAAATGTAATATAATGTGGAGAAATGTGAAGTTATCCAATTTGGTAGGAAAAATAAGAAAAGCAGAGTATTTTTAAATGGTGAGAGATTGGGAAATGTTGGGGTTCAGAGGGACCTGGGTGTCCTTATACACGAATCACAAAGTTAACATGCAGGTGCAGCAAGCAATTAAGAAAGCAGGAACATAAGAAATAGCAGCAGGTATATGCCATTTAGCCCCTCAAGCCTGCTCCGCCATTCAATAAGATCATGGCTGATCTGATCATGGACTCAGCTCCACTTCGTTGCCCGCTCCCCATAACCCATTACTCCCTTGTCACTCAAAAATCTGTCTATCTCCATCTTAAATATATTCAATAACCCAGCCTCCACAGCTCTCTGGGGCAGAGAATTCCGTAGATTTACAACCCTCAGAAGAAATTTCTCCTTATCTCAGTTTTAAATGGGTGACCCCTTATTCTAAGACTACGTTCTCCAGTTTTAGTTTCCCCTATGAGTGGAAATATCCTCTTTGCATCCACCTTGTCGAGCCTCCTCATTATCGTATAAGTTTCAATAAGATCACCTCTCATTCTTCTGAACTCCAATGAGTATAGGCTTAACATATCTTGATAAGTCAACCCCCTCATCTCCAGAATCAACCTAGTGAACCTTCTCTGAACAGCTTCCAATGCAAGCATATCCTTCCTTAAATATGGAGACCAAAACTGTACGCAGTACTCTCGGCGTGGCCTCACCAATATCCTGTACAGTTGTAGCAGGACTTCTCTGCTTTTATACTCTATCCCCCCTGCAATAAAGGCCAACATTCCATTTGCCTTCCTGATTACTTTCTGTACCTGCATACTAGCTTTTTGTGTTTCATGCACAAGGAGCCCCAGGTCACTCTGTTCTGCAGAACTTTGCAATTTTTCTCCATTTAAATTATAATTTGCTTTTCTATTATTTCTGCCAAAGTGGATAACCTCACATTATACTCCATCTGCCAAATTTTTGCCCACCATCTTAGCCTGTCTATATCCCTTTGCAAATTTTTCCTCACAATTTGCTTTCTCACCCATCTTTGTATCATCAGCAAACTTGGCTACATTACGCTCGGTCCCTTCATCCAAGTCATTAATATAGATTGTAAATAGTTAAGGACCCAGCACCGATCGCTGCGGCACCCCACTAGTCACTATTTGCCAACTGGAAAATGACCCATTTATCCCAACTCTGTGTTTTCTGTTATATTAGCATGGATAGAGGATTAGCTATTACCCCCAACCCCATGTGCTTTTATCTTGTGCAGTAACCTCTTATGTGGAACCTTATTGAATGCCTTCTGGAGATCCAAATACACCACATCCACTGGTTCCCCCTTATCCACCCTGCTCATTACATCCTCGAAGAACTCCAGCAAATTTGTCAAACATGATTTCCCTTTCATAAAACCATGCTGACTCTGCTTGTTCCAAATGTCCCACTACTGCTTCCTTAATATTGGACTCAAAAGCAAATGGTATGTTGACCTTTATTATAAGAGGATTTGAGTATAAGAGTAAAAACGTCTTACTGCAATTATATAGGGCCCTGGTGAGACCACACCTGGAGTATTGTGTATAGTTTTGGTCTCCTTAACTAAGGAAGGATATATTTGCCTTAGAGGGAGTGCAACAAAGGTTCACCAGATTGATTCCTGGGATGGGGGGATTGTCCTATGAGGAGAGTTTGAATAGATTAGGCCTATATTCCCTAGAGTTTAAAAGAATGAGAGGTGATCTCATTGAAACATACAAAATTCTTACAGGGCTTGACAGGGTAGATGCAGGGAGGATGTTTTCCCTGGCTGGGGAGTCTAGAACCGGGGTCACAGTCTCGGAATAAGGGGTTGGCCATTTAGGACTGAGATGAGGAGAAATTTCCACGCGGAGGGTGGTGAATCTTTGGAATTCTCTACCCTGGATGGCTGTGGGGGCTCAATCTTTGAGTATATTTAAGACAGAGATCTATAGATTTTTGGATATTAAGGGAATCAAGGGATATGAGGATAATGCAGGAAAGTGGAGTTGAGGTAGAAGATCAGCCATGATCACATTGAATGGCGAAGCAGGCTCGAGGGCCCGAATGGTCTACTCCTGCTCCTAATTCCCATGTTCTTATATTCATATTACATAATTTCAAGACCGTAACCCCTTTCGAAATTAAAAAAAAATAAATATAAGATGACTTATTCAAAATGGTTCTTGTGTTGGATGGCAAATGCTATAATATTCATCTTGTTTATATGTGGAATATACTATGCATACCATGTTGTCAGCTGTGGCTCAGTGGTTAGCATTCTCGCTTCTGAGTCAGAAGGTTGTGGGATCAAGTCGCACTCCAGGGACGAGTACATAATTTAGGCTGACATTCCAGTGCAGTACTGAGGAAGCACTGCACTGTTGGAGGTGTCGTTGTTCAGATGAGATGTTAAACCGAGGCCCCGCTTGCCCTCTTACCTGAACGTAAAACATCCTATTTCGAAGAGCTGGAGAGTTTTCCCCGGTGACCTGGCTAATATTTATCCCTCAACCAGCATCACCAAAACAGATCATCTGGTCATTATCACATTGCTGTTTGTGGGTGCTTGCTGTGTGCATAAATTAGCTGCCACATTTCCTGCAATACAACAGTGACTACATTTCAAAAGTACTTAATTGACTGTAAAGCACTTTGGGACGTCCTGAGGTCACGAATGGCAATATATAAATGCAAATCTTTCTTTCTATAATACATTGTAAAAGCTGAAACTGTTTTGTGCATTATTTGGGAGCTGCACTCTATGTGGCAAATGTATTCCTTTGATAGGCTTCTTTCTATCCATAGTGCAAAGCAATTGAATATTGGCTCCTCTTAACATAATGGTCCTGCTATTAAATATTAACCCTTGTTACTTAACTGATTGGCCTGCATTGCTGCTGCAGAGGACATCTTCAGAGAAGATTTAAAAATCTAGAGAGAGAATAATTTAAATAACAGCATCAACAGGTTTATTGGGTTGTACTTGATCAACAAACCCTTAAGGCTGTTGCTTTAAAAAAAATCATTTTTTATTGAGATATCCTGGAACTGACTGTGAGAAGAATGTTTCTCCGCTCCTCAGTTATGAAAATCAATAAAAATGCAGATTTAAAACTCTCGAGCATGGACTCTCTTGCTTACTCTTTCAAAGCTAAACTGGTTCCGACTTTTAAAACATCTTCTTGCACAGACAGAAAGACACAATGAGAAAGAGAAGCTGCTCCACCATAAGTCATAAAATAGAGGTGCGACTCACTGAGTTGCCAGGCAAAGTCATCAGGTGAGAGCTTACACCTTGATGTGTGAGCCGGAGGCTCCCCAGCATCTGGTTAGCTAAGCCGCCCCGCAATGGAATGACACCCTGGACCATCAGTTGTCACAAGGAGAGATCTTCTCAAAATAGCATGAAGTGTTTGAGATTGTAAATTGCCACTTAGAATCATAGATGGTTATAGCACGGAAGGCGGCCATTCGGCCCGTCGAGCCCGTGCCGACTCTCAGCTAGTCCCACTCCCTTGCCCTTTCCCCGCAATTTTTTTTCCAGATGCATATCCAACTTCCTCACTTACATAGAATGTACAGTACAGAAACTAGCCATTCGGCCCAACTGGTCCATGACTGTGTTTATGCTCCACATCAGCCTCCTCCCGCCCCTATATCTCTGTATACTAATTAACACTCCAAATTGCTTTTGGAAAGACTTTAATGATCTTTCAGTTTGTTACAAAACAAAAAGGTTAAATGAGCAATATAGAAATATAGGTATCAAAGCAGGAAAAATCCAATTCGTCACACCTTCTCCGAACTTAAATTCTCCACTTTCTAGCTCTTCTCCTATTATCAACATTCACTTTTTGTCTATAGCAGCAACATGCGGAGTAAAGTTGCCCCTGTAAATCAATTAAATATTAACTAACTGCAATGCCCTTGAATCTAGCCTCCATTGGTGCACAGATGTTATGTATAATCACACAGCATTGCACCATGAGTACATTTCCTTTAAATATCATGCGTTGCATTCTATGAGAAATGTGAATTACCCATTGCCCAATATGCTGCTTCTGTTTCGACAACTGCTCCTACACTTGAACCCGCAGAAGGGGTGGCGTGGAGCACAAACACAAACCATGTGCCGTAAGCCTGTTGTTTTTTTCCACAACTTCTGCCAATACCTTGCTGTGCTCAGCTGGGGCGATACTAGAGTCTAATCTATAATGTCTCTCTCCTTCACCCGCAAGCTCTGCCACTGCATGAGGTACTGGAAGCGAGAGTCAATAATAAAGAAAGACGTTTTGTGTTTTTCTCCCTCGAATTGCGCACACTATAACCGAGAAGGCAGGTAGATAGATATCTGTGCCCTAGTCGCAGTCAATGTGATCTGCATGCGGCCAGTTTGAGGTGCACGGAAACAGTTTTCCAGCCCTTTCTTTGAGGGATGCCTGGACTCTGGGCCATGCCTCTTTAATTCACAGTACAGCCAGAGATCAGTAACTCACCCTGTGGGGGTTCTTAAGTAAGGACCTGCATTAAACCTTTGTATTGTTTGAGTTCCAAAAATACAATAGTTGACATTAAGTGAAAAGTAGGGTTTACAGCTTCCATATTTTTCCTCAATTTTTAGTGTTTATTCACAGCCAAATTTAGGCTTTTTGATTTTTATTTTAAGCAAAATTGGATTTTAAGGATTTAAAAATAGTTCTGCTTAACACTGAACCAAAGATAACAGGGTCTGAAATCCCAGAGCTAAAATTGGATTATTTTTGTCTAAAAAATGTTACCACAAAACTGTTTTACCATTTCAGAAGTTTTACATTTTACAAGTCACTTCATTTATTACTTCACTAAAGAAAATATTAAAACATACAGGAAACTAAATGGAACATGGAATGTAAAGCCAGTTAGCAGAAGGAGCATTTTCCGTATTTTCATCTAGAGTTGCTTTATGGGTGGCTCTCAGTTTGAACAGGAAACTAAAATCCCTATCCAGAACATAAGTGTGCGTAAAATATATTTTAATAACTTTTTAAAATGTTTTTTCTGCAAACAGCAGCATATGGAAAAGAAAGGCCTGCCTTGTGCCTTAAATACACAAAATCACGAAGACTCAACACAATAATTTCCCTATGCCATAAAAAACCACATAAAATCTAAATATGATATAAATAGGATGCACAGCGGAGAAGTCATTTACTAGGATAACTACCGCATGTGATTAACTAGGATAAAACCCCCACAGGCCCTCACACTGGCGCACTTGTGAGTAATTAGCCCAGCACCCTATGGTTCATATCCCAGTAATCCACTGCTTACTGCTGTGTGGCCGATGCTGGAGTCTTCTCCCTGTCAGCCTCCAACTTGTTACTTAAAAAAAATGAAATACAATTTATATTTAATCTGTCCGAATACTGTAAAAAGAAAGCAAATATTTATGAAACACAAAGGTTCACTGCTGCTTGTCACTGACCTCAGGTTCTTGCGTAACATGCCCCTTTGTATCTGCTACATGATTACTCCTAAGGCCTTATTAAAATCTGACATTGTCAGTCTAATAAAACCTAGCAGTGATCAACAAGGCAAGATTTCTTAAATCCAGTCTGTAGTCAGGTAGGTCTAATGCTGATGTCAATTTAGATGCTTTCCTGCTAACTCGGGTTGCCACCAGAATGAAACAATTTTTTTTTAAAGTCTGCGTTTGCACGTAGATACATACAAAATCTGATGCATGCATCAAACATATGTACACGATTTAATTTAGAAATGGAACTACAAATTTGTAATACAAGTATAAATGGGTCAGGTCCACTAATTCACCCACAGGATTTAACTTCTAAGCCCGGATTACAGTACTCGTCTTATCAGGAAAGAGGTATTAGACTCTAGTGTGCATTGAACAAACTCGAAAGGAACAGATCGTAAGCTCAATGTATTAGAGTCATCATCGCATACCTGGATGTACTGCCTCAGCTTGGAGAGTTATTTACACAGACTAACGAGATGACGGAGTCATTATTTCCGTAACAGTAACATTGTTGAGTTCTGGCTGTTTTGGCTTTGTCTTCATTTTACAGAACCGCCTTCTGTAAGTGGCAGGTTAGCTCAGTGGTAGCATCCTCACCTCAGTCAGAAGGCTGCGGCTTCAAAATCCTCTATAGGATTTAAGTACATGATTGAGGCTGACACTCCAATACAGTACTGAGGGAGGTCAGAGGCACTGACTTTCAGGTGAGGCATTAAGTCAAGCCCCGCATGTCTGTCCAGGTGGGCATAAAAGATCCCATGGTACTATTCAAAGAAAAAGAAGTGAGTTACTCCTGGTTGAAATGTATCCCTCAACAAGCATCATCAAAAATAGATGAATTGGTAATTTGTCTCAGTTGCTGTTTGTGGCACAGTGGCTGCCATGTTTGCCCAAATAACAATAACATTGTTTCTTATTCGTTCCTGGGATGTGGCCGTCGCATGCAAAGCCAGCATTTATTGCCCAACCCTACTAGCCCTTGAGAAGGTGGTGGTGAGCTGCCTTCTTGAACTGCTGCAGACCGTGTGGTGAAGGTACTCCCACAACTACACTACAGAAGTAATCCATTGGCTATGAAATGCTTTGGCATATCTTGACGACATGAATGCCACAAATGTTTTGTTTCAGTAATCCCCGGTGCAGGGCTAATTATTTAAAACAATACTCACAAGGAAACTTCACTGCGCAACAATCTAAACTTTAATCCACGGCTCACCAATGATCATTTGGTTTATAATCTCTAAATTGACATTAGAATGGCATCCGCTTGCTGACCTTTCGCAGTCCTGCTTCCCAATGTACACCACCATTTGAGAAGCCCGTCCTGCTTCAAATCATGGTTAAAGTTAGATTTAACCATGCAAGGATAGACAGTGATGTTGTAATATAGAGCTCCACCTAGTGGAGTACTGCTCCACCTAGTGGACTACTGTGCGAATGCAACTGCTGCTGTAAATACAATAAAAGTCACATGATGTATTGGAGCCATCTTGTAAAGTGTGTTTGTTAGTGATGTCTAAGAATATATCACAGTTGTCACCTCTGTTAAATCCGTTAACTGTTTCTCTCTCCACAATTGATGCCTGGCCTGCTGAGTATTTCCAACATTTTTTGTTTATATTTCAGATTTCCAGCATCTGCAGTATTTTGCCGTTCGTATTGGTGCGGTCACCTCACTTGGACGAACCTTCCTACAGCCCAATAAAAAATTGCATTAGAGCATTAGATCATGATTTGATCCAAGCTGAATACAGCTTCCACAATGTTTTCACCTCTTTCCTCCCAATATATTTTCTCCCAACAGTATAACATTTCAAGAACTCAAGTATGGGGCAAGAAAACCTTATTATCCTTGTTGAGAGCTCACCTTCCAAAGAAACCTCCCCAACTGACTTAATCTCCTAAGAGCAATGCTTTTCTCCCCAACACACAAACGTAATTTGATGATTGCACTCTCCAGACGTAATTTCTGTGGACCTAACAAGATTGGACTCTTTTGGTGTTCTGTGATATTTGATCACAGTCCTATACTTAATTCCATCAACTGAATTCCTGGTTGCAGAGGAATATGCAGGTCAAAACCTACAATGGTCATATAGTAAAACATTTATGGAAACAATCCACTCCATTTGAAGATTTCCAAGAGGTTTTTTTTAAATCTTGCATCGTATCAGAACTAAAATCTTACCAATTCCAAAACTGAGGCACGAACAGATGACATTTCTATGCTTATCCTTGGTTCCAAGCATCAACCCTGGTCACTGGGATAGAGGTGATGGAGTATACACAGAGCAACAGCATATTTATAGGAAGGGATGGACCTCCCTATAAATGAATGTATACTGGTAAATTCTGATGAAGGGTTTATTTTTGAAGGGGTCAGAGTTAGAATAAGCAGTCAAGAGCCTCCTACTAAATCCAGTTCAGACTGATCTAAGGAACATCTCTTCACTTTTCCAATGAAATGGGATTTCAATTTTAAAAATTTAGGGCATTCCCAGAACATATTGCAGCATCTATATTTTCATACTGACATTGATAGTGAGCACTTGCTTGCTTTGAGGCCATAGACAGAGCATTACAATAACAACTTGCATTTATATAGTGTTTTTAACATAATAAAATGTCCCAAGGCGCTTCCCTGGAGTGTAATCAGCCAAAAATTGGCACAGAGTAGAAGTAAGACACTTGCCCACATCGAGGGATAATTGGGATTTAATAACAAAGTCTCAAACAGCTTAACTAGTGTTCCGATTTTTATCCCACTGAGAAAAAGCTTGTCTACTGCTCTGTGTATTACACACTGCCTAATGAATCACCAGTGTGAAATATGGCCAATTGTGCTGTTTCACTTTTAAGTGAGCAAGCTATCTAAAAGCAGGCATCAGAGGCAGCACTGAGCACCAGAAATTCAGCAGGTAAAGCACGTGCAACATCTTTGAAACTACATGTGGTAATTAGCATGCTTACAAATCAGACATTTAACTAGAATAAGGCATGTAAAGTACTCAATCTGAAAGACAGTAACAAACGCTAAGTGAAGGATTCAAAATATAATAGCCAAAGGATCACTATGACTGTTAAAAACACATGCAAAGAAACATGTGCAATAGCAATAAGGGCAATTTTAAGATAAATATTAATTGGAACAGTAGAACTGATGCTGAATGAGACTAGTCAGATACCACAGAAATGCCTTAAAAAGCAAAAATATGCCAAGAACAGGGTACAGTCCTGCTGAGCAGCTCTGTAACTGGGTTCTTTGTGTTCTCTGTGTGCTGGGCACTGACGGAAATCTCATGACTTATGAATGAATTCACTAGTTCCAGTAAGTCCTTGCATCCTTTGCTTATTCACGGTGGTGTCATGCCCTGGAATACTGGATTGCCAAACATTGCGCTTGTAGTCCCAACCAGCTTTTCTATGCCAGATGTGTTCGGGCACTGTTTATTCCCCTATCTCCACAAATGTTTTGCTAAAGAGGTAGTTGCTTTGTAGCCTTGACGCAAGTTGGCATTGACTGGAGAATTAACAATTGGGAAGTCACTACTCTAAGTTCATCAAGAAATAATTTGCAGCTCATTACTGGGAAATGTATTTTTAAAACTCCTGTAATTACTGTGAAATTGCACCATTCTGCTTTTTTTCTCAATTTCCTGCAGAGGAGCAACTTGCGATAACAACATGACAGAGTTTGCTAGAATGGCAAGTATAGTGTAGAGGCATGTCTTAAACTGAAAGCAATGGCTTGTTAGATGATGAATGTGGCCTTTCTAATTGATTGAAAGAAGTTCAACTTCCACCTACATTTATCTGCCATCATGGGGCGGGTGGAAGAGTAGAAGGACACTACCAAGGTAGACTGCCCTTTTAACAAATTTACTAAACTCCCATTTTGGGCAGATGATCTTCATGACTATTTCCCCCCACAGTTGATTTTTGTTCTGAACTTGTCTTCAGTTACTTGGCCTTTTAATTTTTTTAATTATTCGTTCAAGGGATGTGGGCATCGCTGGCAAGGCCAGCATTTATTGCCAATCCCTAATTGTCCTTGACAAGATGGTGGTGAGCCATCTTCTTGAACTGCTGTAGTCCGTGTGGTGAAAGTACTCCCACAATGCTGTTCCTTCTTCATCAAAATCCTGGAACGGCGATATACTTCCAAGTCAGGATAGTGAGTGTTTGGAGGGTTTGGGAGGAGCTGTCGAAGTTGCTGCGGTGCATCGTGTCGATGATACACTCTGCAGCCATGATACACTGGTGGAGGTAATGAATGTTTAAGGTGTTGGATGTGGTACCAATATAGTGAGCTGCTTTGTCCTGGATGGTGTCAAGCCTCTTGAGTGTTGGTAGAACTGCACTCATCCAGACAAATGGAGAGTATTCTATCACAATCCTAACTTGTAATGAGACATGTGTCGCAGAATACCCAGCCTTCGACCTGCTCTTGTTACCACATGATTTGTGGCTAGTCCAGTTAAGCTGCTGCTAACCCCCAGATGTTGATATCCCCAATTGCTCATGCCATATACAGCTATTATCCATATAGTGTTTTACTCTGTAGCTGAACTCAATGAGTGTGTAGCAGACATATAGTCTACTTCTCCCTTTATTCAAAGGGAGTGGTTTATGCTGGAGAATAGTCCACTAGCACAAGTGGACACATACTACATAGATACATAGAAAATAGGTGCAGGAGTAGGCCATTCGGTCCTTCGAGCCTGCAGCACCATTCGATAAGATCATGGCTGATCATTCCCTCAGTACCCCTTTCCTGCTTTCTCTCCATACCCCTTGATCCCTTTAGCCGTAAGGGCCATATCTAACTCCCTCTTGAATATATCCAATGAACTGGCATTAACAACTCTCTGCGGCAGGGAATTCCACAGGTTAACAACTCTCTGAGTGAAGAAGTTTCTCCTCATCTCAGTGCTAAATGGCCTACCCCTTATCGTAAGACGGTGTCCCCTGGTTCTGGACTTCCCCAACATCTGGAACATTCTACCCGCATCTAACTTGTCCCGTCTCGTCAGAATTTTGTATGTTTCTATGAGATCCCCTCTCATCCTTCTAAGCTCCAATGTATAAAGGCCCAGTTGATCCAGTCTCTCCTCATATGTCAGTCCGGCCATCCCGGGAATCAGTCTGGTGAACCTTCGCTGCACTCCCTCAATAGCAAGAACGTCCTTCGTCAGATTAGGAGACCAAAACTGAACACAATATTCCAGGTGAGGCCTCACCAAGACCCTGTACAACTGCAGTAAGACTTCCCTGCTCCGATACTCAAATCCCCTAGCTATGAAGACCAACATACCATTTGCCTTCTTTACCGCCTGCTGCACCTGTATGCCAACTTTCAATGACTGATGAATCATGACACCCAGGTCGTGTTGCACCTCCCCTTTCCCTTATCTGTCACCATTCAGATAATATTCTGTCTTCGCGGTTTTGCCCCCAACATGGATAACCTCACATTTATCCACATTATACTGCATCTGCCATGCATTTGCCCACTCAGTTAACCTGTTTAAGTCACCCTGCAGCCTCTTAGTGTCCCCCTCACAGCTCACACCACCACCCAGTTTAGTGTCATCTGCAAACTTGGGAGATATTACACTCAAGTCCTTCATCCAAATCATTGATGTATATTGTAAAGAGCTGGGGTCCCAGTACAGAGCCCTGCGGCACTCCACTAGGCACTGCCTGTCATTCTGAAAAGGACCCGTTTATCCCGACTCTCTGCTTCCTGTCTGCCAACCAGTTCTCTATCCACGTCAGTATATTAGCCCCAATACCATGTGCTTTGATTTTGCACACCAATCTCTTGTGTGGGACCTTGTCAAAAGGCTTTTGAAAGTCTAAATACACCACATCCACTGGTTCTCCCTTGTCCACTCTACTAGTTACATCCTCAAAAAATTCCAGAAGATTTGTTAAGCATGATTTCCCCTTCATAAATCCATGCTGACTTGGACCGATCCTGTCACTGCTTTCCAAATGCGCTGCTATTTCATCCATAATAATTGATTCCAACATTTTCCCCACCACTGATGTCAGGCTATCCGGTCTATAATTACCCGCTTTCTCTCTCCCTCCCTTTTGAAAAAGTGGTGTTACATTAGCTACCCTCTAGTCCATAGCAACTGATCCAGAGTTGATAGACTGTTGGAAAATGATCACCAATGCATCCACTATTTCTAGGGCCACTTCCTTAAGTACTCTGGGATGCAGACTATCAGGACCCGGGGATTTATCGGCCTTCAATCCCATCAATTTCCCTAACACAATTTCCCACCTAATAAGGATAACCTTCAGTTCCTCCTTCTCACTAGACCCTCGATCCCCTAGTACTGCCGGAAGGTTATTTGTGTCTTCCTTCGTGAAGACAGAACCAAAGTATTTGTTCAATTGGTCTTCCATTTCTTTGTTCCCATTATAAATTCACCTGAATCCGACTGCAAGGGACCTACGTTTGTCTTCACTAATCTTTTTCTCTTCACATATCTACAGAAGCTTTTGCAGTCAGTTTTTATGTTCCCGGCAAGCTTCTTCTCGTACTCTATTTTCCCCCTCTTAATTAAACCCTTTGTCCTCCTCTGCTGAATTCTAAATTTCTCCCAGTCCTCAGGTTTGCTGCTTTTTCTGGCCAATTTATATGCCTCTTCCTTGGATTTAACAAGATCCTTAATTTCCCTTGTTAGCCACGGTTGAGCCACCTTCCCCATTTTATTTTTACTCCAGCAGGGATGTACAATTGCTGAGGTTCATCCATGTGATCTTTAAATGTTTACCATTGCCTATCCACCGTCAACCCTTTAAGTATCATTTGCCAGTCTACTCTAGCCAATTCACGCCTCAAACTATCGAAGTTACCTTTCCTTAAGTTCAGGACCCTAGTTTCTGAATTAACTGTGTCACTCTCCATCCTATTAAAGAATCTATCATACTATGGTCACTCTTCCCCAAGGGGTCTCGCACAACAAGATTGCTAATTAGTCCTTTCTCATTACACATCACCAGTCTAGGACGGCCAGCTCCCTGGTCGGTTCCTCGACATATTGGTCTGGAAAACCATCCCTAATACACTCCAGGAAATCCTCCTCCACTGCATTGCTACCAGTTTGGTTAGCCCAATCAATATGTAGATTAAAGTCACCCATGATAACTGCTGTACCTTTATTGCATGCATCCCTTATTTCTTGTTTGATGCTGTCCCCAACCTTACTAGTACTGTTTTGTGGTCTGTACACAACTCCCACTAGCGTTTTCTGCCCCTTGGTATTCTGCAGCTCCACCCATACCGATTCCACATCATCCAAGCTAATGTCCTTTCTTACTATTGCATTAATTTCCTCTTTAACCAGCAATGCCACCCCGCCTCCTTTTCTTTTCTGTCTATCCTTCCAAAGTGTTGAATACCCGTGGATGTTGAGTTCCCAACCTTGATCACCCTGGAGCCATGTCTCTGTGATGCCAATTACATCATACCCATTAACTGCTATCTGCGCAGTTAATTCGTCCACCTTATTCCGAATACTCCTCGCATTTAGGGACAGAGCCTTCAGACTTGTCTTTCTAACTTTGCCCTTTTAGAATTTTTCTGTAATATGGCCCTTTTTGCTTTATGTTTCTCTGCCCTCCACTTTTACTTTTCTTCTTTCTATCTTTTGCTTCTGCCCCCATTCTACTTCCCTCTGTCTCCCTGCATAGGTTCCCATCCCCCTGCCATATTAGTTTAACTCCTCCCCAACAACACTAGCAAACTAGGGCAGGACCAGAACCAATGTTCAGGTGCAAACCGTCCAGTTGGTATTGGTCCCACCTCCCCCAGAACTGGTTCCAATGTCCCAGGAATTTGAATCCCTCCCTGCTGCACCACTCCTCAAGCCACGTATTCATCTGAGCTATCCTGCGATTCCTACTCTGACTAGCACATGGCACTGGTAGCAATCCTGAGATTATTACTTTTGAGGTCCTACTTTTTAATTTAGCTCCTAGCTCCCTAAATTCATCTTGTAGGACCTGTATCCCTTTTTTAAAAATCTATATTTTTGGTACCTAAATACACCACGACAACTGGCTGTTCACCCTCCCTTTTCAGAATGTCCTACACCCGCTCCAAGACATCCTTGACCCATGCACCAGGGAGGCAACATACCATCCTGGAGTCTCGGTTGCGGCTGCAGAAATGTCTATCTATTCCCCTTACAATTGAATCCCCTATCACTATAGCTCTCCCACTCTTTTTCCTGCCCTCCTGTGCAGCAGGGCCATCCACGGTGCCATGAACTTGGCTGCTGCTGCCCTCCCCTGGTGAGTCATCCCCCTCGACAGTACCCAAAGTGGTGTATCTGTTTTGCAGGGGGATGACTGCAGGGGACCCCTGCACTACCTTCCTTCCACTGCTCTTCCTGTTGGTCATCCATTCCCTATCTGCCCGAGTAACCTTTTCCTGAGGTAAGACCAACTCACTAAACGTGCTATTCACGTCATTCTCAGCAATGTGCATGCTCCAGAGTGAATCCACCCGCAGCTCCAGTTCCGCAATGCAGTTCGTCAGGAGCTGCAGCCAGATACACTTCCCGCACACATAGTCGTCAGGGACATCTGATGCATCCCTGACTTCCCACACAGTACAGGAGGAGCATAACACATGTCCGAGCTATCCTGCCATGACTTAACCTCCAGATAAACTTAATTTGGCAACAAGGCTAAAAGGTTACTTGATGATATAGAAAAGAAAAAGATAAACTACTTACCAATCACCAGCCAATCACTTACCCCCTTGGCTGTGACATCACCTTTCAATTTCTTTCTACTTCTTTTTTGCCTTCTCACCCTGTTGCAGCTGCACCGACCAACATTTATAGGCCTGCCGACGCTCCCTGGGCTGCCCGAACTCCTCCGACTGCCGCCTCACCGACGCGCTGGGCCTTTATAGGCCTGTCGACGCTCCCCGGACTGCCCGAACTCCTCCGACTGTTGGGTTCTAACAGCGCCAACCAAGCTCAGACCCGATGTTCACATTTTCAGGCTTACTGTAGAGGTCACTGGATTATGATCACAAATCAGAGTTCCCAATTTAGCCTCCTTAGCCTCGTCGCTAAATATATCAGCTGATATCGTTAAGAACTTTTTTTTTAAGCATGCATCGCAGCCTAGCAGGACTCTTGTACCATCTAGTGGTCAGTATTTAAAATTCAAAGTTTAATAAGCTTTTAACCCATTTGGTAATTTTATTTTGCAGCTTACTTACACGACCATGAAGATCTATTATGTGACTGGCTGTCTAGAACAGAGGACACTGCCAAGGTAGACTGCCCTTTTAACAAACTTTTTTGGTTGAAGGACGCCTTTAGAAATTGGTTAGTAATCACAGACCCCACCCCCATCTAAATTATACTATATATAGTCATATGAAACTGCTGCATGTAAAGAGCGTTTTAATAATGGCCTGTAAATTTGAGGTCAACAGTGAAGCAAAGGCATGCGTTGCTGGCCCCGAAGTAAGCTTAACACAAAGATCTCAATCTCTGTGGCGAGAAGTTTGGCTTTACTAACGTACAGTTGAAATCAGCGTACTATAGTGGGAATCTCACTGAGCTGCTGTGACGTCAAGAAGCTGTCTAAGCAGCCAATCACATTGCAGAATTATTACAGACCTGAAACCAGGAAATAGAAAGCACTAATAATCATTTTTTAAAACATTGGCAGAGTGAAATAAAGATTGGGACACACACATTGGGTTACTGTAGTAGCTGAAAATAAAATTAAGTTAGAAATGATTAATTTTAAAATGAATGGATAAATTTTACATTCCAATTATAAAATTAGTTACGGCCAGAATGGTTGTTTATCAGTAGTAATTACTTAGGTCGCCGTTAAAAACCCAGTTGCACATCATTTGAATGGGTCTAATTTTTTTAAATGGGGTTTCCAACAGCGATACTTCTTCGGAACAGGGGAAGTTTGCACCAGAGCAGTACTCTCACTGATTACTGGCTCTGTGGGGGAGTGGTCCACAGTGCAGCTTGTGAAGAGCAGTGAATGACAGACCACAACTTCAGGATTCCCGTGTTAGACTGCATGTGCTAAGTCCTGAAGTTGCAGTCAGTTTCAATGGCGAAATGATGGTAAATGCTGCCAGTTTACCGCCATCATGATTGCAAGTTCTGGGCCAATGATTTTAAGAAAACAGGCACTTACTTAGATACCAGTGAGATGCGTGTGCCTGCTTCTCACTGCCGAGTTGGTCTATTAGGGTGTGAAGTTTGACATTGTCACGTAAATTATTCTCCACTTCCAGGCACGACCTGTACTGTGTCTTCGCTGCTGCCAGAGCAGTAAATGTACTACATCCACAGTACAGGTTGAACCGCTCTTATCCGGGACTCCCTTAACTGGCACCACCCCTCATCCGGCACCATTCCCGGCCACTGGGTGTCGCATGCACAGAACGTGGCCAGTCAAAATTGTACTCACCATTTAAACCCTAATCCTGCGACTCCCACAAGTTCGGACTTACCTCAGGCTTCCCTCATATGACTCATCGGCGACGACCAGACTACCAGTGACGACCGAACTTCCTGCAGCGGCGACCTGGACCTCTCTCCTCCGCCCCCACCTTTGGTGACCTCCTCCTCCTCGTCGACTCAGCTACCCACCCGATCCTCGACGACGCCCGGCCCCCTCCAACAGCAGTAGATAGGCCTCTCCTCCACGATGGCGTCTGGGCCTCCTCCCCTTCGGCAACGGCAGGACCTCCTCCTCACAGCGACTGGATCTCCTCCTCCTTCAACAATGACTGGACCTCTCCTTCCCCACTGGTGACCTGGCCTCCTTTCCTCCAGCAGGTGGTGAGCATCATGGCTGTGACCACCCTGACCTTCCACTCTGAACTCCAGTAGGCCCCCAACCAAGCCTCGGACCACCTACCATCAAGGGCGCTACTCAGGGCCGAGCTTGCGGCCAACATGTCGCCGTAGCCAACTAGGCCCATACAGCAGTGTTTGGTCTCCAGTTGTCTTGGACCCCCTTGCCACTGAACCAAGACCTTGCTCAGCTAAGCCTCTGTGGTAGCCAGTGTGCAATGACCACCCCATGTTAAAAGAACTCACGCACAGGCATCTTTCACTCCTTTAACATGAAATCCGGGACCTTGAACGTCAGGATCCTCATGAACAATTCCAACAGCACCGCCATAGTTGCACGGGAACTTAGGAGACACTATGAGGTCGACATTGCCACCCTAAGCGAGATCCGGCAGGCAGGGGAAGGTCAGCTCAAGGAACAAGGTGGAGGTTATACCATCTACTGGAAAGGGTTAACAGAGGAAGAACACCGCCTCCACGGAGTCGGTTTCGCCATCAAAAGTAAGCTGGTCGGCTGCCTCAAAGATTCCCCCTGCAGGGTTAATGGACGTCTCATGACTCGCCGACTCACCCTATCCCGGAATCAATGTGCCAGTCATCAGTGCGTACGCCCCAACACTCAATGCGACAGATGAGACCAAAGAGGATTTTTACTCCAACCTCGAAAAATCCCTGTCCCGCATCCCTGCAGACGACAAACTGATCCTCCTCGGTGACTTCAACGCCAGGGTCGGCGAGGACACAGCCCTCTGGGGAGGTGTGATTGGCAGGGGGGGGGGGGGTAGGGAAAGCCAACTCCAGCGGTACCCTACACCTGACAAAATGCATAGAACATGAATTTGTCATCAACACCTTGTTCCGCCAGAGGGACAAATACAAGGCATAGTGGCAACACCCTCGCTCCAAACACTGACACCCACTTGACTATGTCATTGTCCCAGTCAGGAATCACAAGGATGTGCGCATCACCCACGCCATGACAGTGTTGTGTATCTGTAAAGCATGCACTCCTATGTTCCGCCACCAGGGAGCGCATCCCCTGAAGTCCCAAGGGATCCCAGCACTGGCTTTTGAAAGTCCAAATACACCACATCCACTGGTTCTCCCTTGTCCACTCTACTAGTTACATCCTCACAAAATTCCAGAAGATTTGTCAAGCATGATTTCCCCTTCATAAATCTATGCTGACTTGGACCAATCCCATCACTGCTTTCCAATGGCTGCTATTTCATCCTTAATAATTGATTCCAACATTTTCCCCACGACTGATGTCAGGCTAACTGGTCTATAATTACCCACTTTCTCTCCCTCCCTTTTTAAAAAGTGGTGTTACATTAGCTATCCTCCAGTCCCTAGGAACTGATCCAGGGTCGATAGACTGTTGGAAAATGATCACCAATGCATCCACTATTTCTAGGACCACTTCCTTAAGTACTCTGGGATGCAGACTATCAGGCCCTGGTGATTTATCAGCCTTCAATCCCATCAATTTCCCTAACACAATTTCCCACCCAATAAGGATATCCTTCAGTTCCTCTTTCTCACTCCACCCTCGGTCTCCTAGTACTTCTGGAAGATTATGTGTCTTCCTTCGTGAAGACAGAAGGAAAGTATTTGTTCAATTGGTCTGCCATTTCTTTGTTCCCCATTATAAATTCACCGGAATCCAACTGCAAGGGACCTATGTTTGTCTTCACTAATCTTTTTCTCTTCACTTATCTACCGCACTAGTTCGAGAACCACTCATCTACAGATTAATGGCCAACCTGAGAATACATACTCCCTCCCCTCATTCCATATAGCTCAATTTAAAATAAAAAATCTTAAATGGTTTGAAATTGGGTGATAATCTGTGCGATGCGTTTTGTGCTCATCAAAGGGTAATGGGCGAGTGGTTTTGACACCAATCTTCCCTAGTGCTCCTGGTGCAGCCAGGGAATAACAGGAGATAGAATCATAGAATGCTACAGCACCAAAACAAGCCATTTGGCTGATCAAGTTTGCACCAGCCACCTTCTATAATCCCAGTCTGGGTCTTGCTCTCAAATAAGATTTAGTAATCTGCTTTTTGAAACAATAACCCAATTCTCTTAAAATAAGTTTTGGATTCTGCTCAACATTGGGTAATTGTCTCTGCAATGACCTACACTAACATTAAAATGCTACTCATTGTCTTAAAAATGTGGCAGCATTTTCAAATCTTAGCACAAGGCCTTTCTAACATTTAACATTTGAAAACAGTGAATCTTGCATTCACTGAAAATATCTACAAGAAATGCATTTAAAATGATAATGATATTTTGAACTGAAAATTAATCACTATGCATATTAGTACATTAGCATTTATTAACATATATAGTGCTACTTAATGCATGCAATGTATGTACCTGTGACTATGCTCACAGGTTGTTATAGAGCTGTTGCATTGTGAGTGGCTTAGCCGGTCACATGATGTTCACAAGCCTCAATAAAACTCCAGTCAGTTTGGTCTCGGTCATCTACGATGAGTTATGCAGTTGTGAGCCTGGTGCATGAACTGGTAATGTATAGTGTGATCATTAAACCTTTGCTATTAAGAACTAATTGGTTTATTAACAATGTGTTGCTATGAATTCTTAAGCAAAGAACCCATGAAGCAACTACATATAATGCATAATCTCAAATTGCTCCCACCATCACCACCAATGTAGTCATCAGTCTCTGTTGTACAGCTGTAAATGATTCAACCCAAGTTGAGGGTGCATATTTATAATTTACTGAATAGTTTACAGTTTAAGTGAACATAGTAAAAATTATACAAACCCATTATATTTTATTGAAACATGGCTCAGAGGGGTGCAATCAATGTAACATTTTTTAATAAAAGTTCATCACATGTGTGTAGGACCAGGAACAGGAAAGTGCAGTCCAATGAGTCATACCTGTATCAAATAGCAAAGTAATAAGATCACACACCCCCCCCCCCCACCCAAAACAGAACAGCATTTCCCCTCAATATTGTTTAATGGAAGAGCAAAAGAACATTAAGCTCTCCATAAAACAAACTAGAAAAACAAAATGGGATTACGAATTCAAATTTTATTTCCATTTTAATTTGATTAAAATACACAGACAAGTTACCAATATACAAATCTTTAATGACAAATTTAGGCAGTGAGGTCATGGGGAACAGAAATAGGATTAGAGGATAAAGACAAAAACTCAAACACTTGCGGCGCTGAATACCGAGAGGGCAAACAGTGTTGCAATTTTTTTAAATTTACTTTTTCCAAAGGATATCAAAATTGTTTGTAGCAAAGGTAAAGTTGGTTTGTGACTTAACACAAGAGTCCATCTCCCTGCACTTGTTACTTGCTCAGGCCAGCATCGGATGACATTCAAATGGTTACTGTACTCCTTTATTATGTAAACAGTACTATAAAACAAATGTGTAGATTATAAACACTATGATGCTATAAACACATGAATGCTTTTTGACTTTTTAAACTCGTTCAATCTAGGTACGTCACGATACTGTTCGAATAAGGTTTAAAGAACACAGGATGCTTAATAGAATACCAACACTCCACTTCACGACCCCTCCAGACCGCCTGCCACCATTGCAGACCAAGAAGATGGATAGGCAGGTATCAGTTTCCAGGTCTATGCCTGTGCAACACTTGAGCCACACCACAATAAAGTTCCTAGGGTTAGCATAACTTGGCCAGTTTTCCTGCATGAAGAGAAGGTACTTGCACAACCGCTCGTGGTATTCTAGGAATAGAGACAGTTTTTCTGTGGTGCTGGTGGGGGAGGTGGCATCTTAGGACACAAATGCTAGCCCCCATAACAGTCAGAGTTTTGAAGTAATTCACTGAATACCTTAGGGTGGTTGGAGGGATATAAAACACGATGCAAATGCAACTTTCTCTTTCACAGCATGAGTTTCCAATGACTCTGCCAGACACAACACCATGGTGTAAACTACTCTGGGCTACACTTCCTGATGTCCAACAGAAGAAGCAGATGCAGTCGCTGGGAAAAAGGACATCTGTACACCCCTTCACCATCTCAGTCTACAGTGCAGTGGATCCAACAGATGAGGATTGTATATGTAAAGAACAAAAAAAAACTCAAGGCCAGAGTACCCTTATCAAGTAACTTACTTTTAACACTTAATTGGGAACAATATTGTTATAGATCAGTAGTACATTTTTGGACTGCAGTCAAAGATAGGGAAAAAAGAGTCATGGAATAAACATTGCTCAACTTCAGCAAAATAAGAGCACATACACTTATCACATTTGAAGTTAGCTTGTTTGAAGTTGTTAATCTCTAGGAGAAAGTGTAATAAATTTGGGCTCCCAAATTGCAACAGGTCTGCATTAGTTTTACAGCCCTCTTGTATTTTTTAGTCTAATCGTCCTCTCCTCTCCATTCCCTCAGTGACAGGAGGTGAAATGGAAGCTTCTATGAGCTGAAGGGCTTAGAAACACATCCATTGAATACTGAAGAATATCCTTCCTTTCCCCGTCAAAATCAGTGACATAAAACTGCAAGATTCAACACACTGCCAAACAAAAATGTACTATACCAGCACCTCCCACTTACAATACCACATCAAGTTTAATTTGAGTGCTCGATGCATTAAATGCATGTCTCAAAGTGATGGCTTGTAATATTATACATGTACAGACTTATTTACACATATCCCAAGATAAACACTGAAAGGGATACTTAAATCTTCAACAGCAGAAAGACACACGTTTATTTTGTTCACTGTTGGGAACACTGTGATTCAACAGTTGGCTGAGAGGACACGTGGATGACTGGCTGCAACTTCTGCCGTTTGATTTTATTCTCTAGTTTCTGCTTCTCTTCTTCGTTCAGTTCCTCCTCAGCTGGCTTTTGTACCTTCACATCAGCCCTGGACACCCTATAGGCAGAGTAGTCAAACAATCTTCCGTTTTAACGGATCAAACACAATACAGATGGCAAAATCAGATTTATCCAGCACCAATTCAGAAGTAGCCAATAGGAGCAGGTTATGATAAATAATTATTGAGGCCAGATTTCTAACAATTGAGACCAAAATCTACAACATTTGGGAATATGCTTGGATGGATTGAGCGAGGGCGAGAGAGAGGGGGCGAGAGAGAGAGGGGGCGAGAGAGAGAGGGGGCGAGAGAGAGAGAGAGAGAGAGAGAGAGAGAGAGAGAGAGCGCGCGAGAGAAAGTGTTTAAATTTACAAATATAAATTAGGAAACACCCTTGATAAATCTCAAACAGACTACAAAAGCTTTAAAGACAATCTTGACAGAAATTGTTAATTATACAATGATATTCAATGATTTAGAAAAGCAATCCCATTTCATAGAACTGCAGTAATTTCATGATTAAACATTGTACTGGAATGTAACCTGGCATTCAAACTAGCCAGAGAACACAAGCACTAAATAGATGGAGGGCATTATAATTACATAGAAGTTACAACACAAACTGGCTATTCAGGCCAACTAGTCTAGGTTGGTGTTTATCCTCCATGAGCCATAGTCCTAATGCCATTTGCCTGCCATGTCCCCATATTCCATTTTCCTTCAAGCTATCTAACCTACTCTTAAATGTTGACATGGTCTCTGCTTCAATGACCAACTCTGGTAGTGCATTCCACAGTCTCAACTCACTGTGTATAAAAAAAGTTTCACATGCTCACTGTCTTAAATCTCTTACATTTGAGTTAATATCCATGTCCCTTTGCTGTAGACCCCTCAATCACTGACAATGATGTGTTTATCTATTCTGTCCGATCCCGGTATAATTTTAAGTAACTTTCAAATAACTCCATAATTTCCCCTGGTCGAATAAAAACAGTCCCAAATTTTTCAAGTCTTTCTTTTTATTTTTCTCATGCCAGGTAACATCCTAGTGAAACTGCAATGCACCCTCTCGACTGCCTCAGCCACCCTTCAGATAGTGTATAATGGATCCAGTCTGGGAAACAAGCTGTAGGATTTTATCACATTGAAAAAGTTACCAGTCTCTCCCTTGCTTTTCTCTGGGTAAACAAACAATGTATCAATATAGTAAAAAATAAATTTTCATACAAAATGTAACTTTTTGTAGCAAGGCCCAAGAATAAATCACTGTTGGCAAAAATAGTTAGTGCAATATTGTATCAAATATCCCCATGTACACAGGAACAAACACACCAGTTCAATAACTTCTACACAAAGCAAAAAGCTCTCAAGATATAAAAAAGTAAGTGTACAATAAAGTAGCAGTACAAGCATGGGGGACAATGCATTCACTGTATCCCACTCTGTGTAGCCTCTTTTGTATCAATGCATGAACCAATTTTTAAAAATGCTGCGATATCCAATGCACAAGTTACAACTCATCACAATGTAATTTTTACAGCAGTATGAACAGCATTTCCCACAGACAAATGACAAGTTCAGCTTTTGGAACAGGCGACGGCCCCACTGTAGGGTTTTAAAAAAAGTGATTCTCTTTTTTTTACACACACACACGTGCAAGTATCCACTACTGCAATTCTGTAGCACCTACCAGTTGCAGTAATTGGCTGTCCCAGTTTCTCACAATCACACACCTTAACTATATAACCTTGTCTTTCAAATAAGAGTTTTCTTTTCATGAAATTACTGCAGTCTACAAATCAAATACTTCCATTCATAAAATATTAACTAAAATGACTCAAGTTCTTAAAAGTCCACAAATATAGGGCTTGCAACTAAAGAACACAGATTTTAAGATGTACATATTAAAAAACTTCAAACCAACCATCTTATGTCATGTTGACAAATTAATCCTTTGAGTACTATAATGGAATTGCAAGTCTAAAAATGATACAATTTACTAATGCATTTTCATGGATCTTAAACGAGCTGTTGCACTGAACATTCATCCTGCATCTGCCATAACAGCTGAAAAGCAGAAAGGACCACTTAGTACTCAGAGAGTTAATATTAAGAATTGAACTGTACCAGTGTCATGTCTTAGTGCAGTGCACATTTCATCAATGGACACATTAATCCATAAACAACCCAGTGATAAGACTTGTATCCAAATCTGGAAATCCCAGTTCCAACTGGCATTTGCACTTGGGAACAGTTTGCAAACCTAGCTGTAGTCAACTGGAAAATTGGGCTCCATTCTTGGATCATTGGTGACAGACTAGAAGAACTGTTGCTGAAACTTGTAATATCTATACTTCATTTCCCACCCAACCAGAGACATAGGGAGGAAATAATTCAAATCATAGAATCTTACAGCATAGGCCATTTGGTCCATCGCACCTGTGCCAGCTCTTGGAAAAAGCTATCCAATTATTCCCATTCTCCCACTTTCCCTATTGTCCCATAAGTCTCTCTCTCCCCTCCCCCCCCAAAAGTATATATCCAATTGTCTTTTGAATATAATCCCCAAAGTTATCAGTACATTGATATCTAGAACATCTATTTCAAAAGTTATTGTAATGACAGGGTTTCCCCGAATGCAAATTTGTTGAGAATTCACACCATGGTTATTTTAAGTCATGCATTCCTGGGTTGGCAATAGGTTTTTGTAGGAGTTCGCTCGCTCGATTTAATAAGTGTTTCTGATGTATTTTGTGTTCAGCTAGGTAAGGGTCAATAGTGCATACATATTTGAAAGAATTTGATTAAACATGAAGGAAAAAATATTAAAAGATAAAGGAAAAAGTGCAGAGCAGTGGGCCTAGAATAGACAGCTCCATTAAGAAACTAGTGCTAGATCAGGCACAGTGGGTCATATAGCCTGCTTTATGTTGAAATTTCAATGATCCTCCACCTGTAATGATCAGTGCATTTAAAAAAAAAGTAATTGTGTTTGGACATGAAAAAGTAAATATCTAAATACTCCTAAGTGTAACAAAGGTCACGCAGCATAAAACTTGTGCTCAGTCCCAACCAACCTTAATTTTAGAAGAGCAACTGCATTAGCGTGACTTCTAACAATGCAATTCTTTAACAATTAACGCTTCTGAAGTTATTTCTTGTGCCCCATTGATATGGATAAAGGAAAAAAATTGAACCAAGCTTAATGTCTGCACTTCATAATTGTTCTCAAACTGGGCTCTCTTGCTCCTTCCCCTCTCCAAGCACATTACACATTCACTGTCCTTTGTCTTTCCATTCCTATTTACTTCCTTTCAATTCATCAACTGTATCAGTTTCACAACTCCCTTCCTTGGCTTTCTCTTCACTTTCTCCCCTTCCATTCCTTAACTTGGCTTTTTCACTCTTTACGCTCCCACTTCCATTCTCTTCTTTTCAAGGTTGTCTGCACTTCACTCAAGTTCTCTTTCTGTTCATTGGCTTTCTCTCGTCCACAAATAACCTTCCCTCCCTGGGTTCTCTCATTATCCTCCTCCCCTTCTCGCTCTCTTCCCTGGCCTTTTCACTCATCCTCTAATTCTAATATTCTACCATTTATCCTTTCTGACAATGTTCTAATCATCATAGGCATTCCACAAAATGTAAAAAAGTAGAAGTCCTCAAGATCATCGGATAAGTCATACAACACGAACAAATCTCCCGTGGTGCTCATGGCGAGTCGGAGGATACATCTCTAACAATTGGGGGTGTTCATGCCATTCAGAGGATATCAGACCTACTGATCTAAAGTAACTGAATACATGAAACATTCATTGAGTGCATCTTGTATATTTTTTTTTAAATCCTTTATCAGTTAGCTTTAAAACTGAATTCACATAATAGTATGAAAAATGTTGCAGTTGGACCTCTGGTATTTAGCAATATTAGATAGGGGGAAAGTAGTATTCAGTTGCACCAGGTGTGGTCCCTTCAGTTTTGTAGCACTGGGGATAGTCCTGAGTTTTGGCTGCTGGTGTGTGGTGGCATGGAGCGTATCTCCCGGTGCGGTAAGACCGTGGAAGGGAACGAGAAATTTGAGTCACTGGTTGATCGGTGTGTGTGAGAACCACGAGGGGGAAGGGTGGCAACAGTGGCTTTCCAGGCCCGGCAACACTAGTTTGTTGCATTTCAAGAGATATCTGCATCTTTCACGACCACCAGACGTCCCAAAGCCCAATGTAGGAAATGCGGCAGCTAATTTGCGCACACCAAGCTCCCACAAACAACAATGTGATAATGACCAGATAATCTTAGTGATGTTGATTGAGGGATAAATATTGACCAGGACACCGGGGATAACTTCCCTGCTGTTCTTCAAAATAGTGCCACGGGATCTTTTATGTCTACCCGATATCCAACAGGGCCTCGGTTTAGCGTCTCATCTGAAAGATGGCACCTCCTGCAGTGCAGCACTCCCTCTGTACTGCACTGGAGTGTCAGCCTAGATTTTGTGTTCAAGTTTCTGGAGTGGGGCTTGAACCCACAACCTTCTGACTCAGAGGAGAGTGTGCTACCCGAGTCACAGCTGACACTTTAGCAATAGTACTTTGGAAATTCATGCAAGGTGTACAGGGCCTCATTGTGTAGATTTTTGTAAATCAACCGACTATCCATATATCGAAAATCTCAACTCGGCCTCCACCCTCTACTTGCATTTACCAGACACAACCTCCCCTATTTCCAGCTAAAATCAGCGCGACAATCACAATTAATCAGAGTGCAAAATGTTAATTATAATGTTTATGAATAGCTTTAGCATATAAAATATTTTGGTCGCACTTTGTACTTTTGAATGCATGATTTGATCGTTTCAATAAAAATTAGTTACATTTCATGTTTAGTTGTTCCTGCCATTTGTGCTGACTATAGAGAAAATAAGTTGCAGATTTTAAATTAGATATTTTTATCAGTGGGCATTTTAGTTTGGCATACCTTAAAGAAATAGGGTTAGAACAGATACTGCGTGATGAATCATATACAACAGTCAAGGTAAAAAGGACATCATATGTACATTGCGACGATCTCTGGACAAAGTGTTTGTAGTAAAAGACTTAATAATCCTCACAAGGCAACTGCATTGGGGAGAGAGAAAAAGAGGGAAAAAAGGGGAGAGAGGGGCCGAGAGGGCGCGGCGCGGTGGCCTGAATTCCTGATAATTATTGGATCAAATCGCCACGGAGACTTTGAACATGAACCACTTCCCAGCACTAGTTCACTAAGAATATAGAAGCACAGCAAGCTATGGCTTATACAGGACCATTTAATTACTATCTTAGCCACGCCATTGCAGAAGGTTGGGATTGTTGGCATCATACTTGTCCGCCAGTCAGAACTTGCACGATTTGTGAACTGACAAAAATAATTTTTCTATCTGTCCTTCGATTTTGTGGTTGTAAATTTATGTGTATGGTATACAAGAGACATCATTACTATTTACTTTTGTTGAAGACCTTCAGTCTGTTGTGATGCATTGCAAACTTTAAACACATAGGTGGGAGCAATTCCCCCTCCTTCACCTCATTCTGTAGAGGATCCTCCTCACCCTCCCCCAGAACAAGCTTCAAGCTATGTATATAATCCAGAATACTATGGTATAAAATACTGACCACATCAATATAAAGACGACAATATTTAGCAGATCAAGCACAATGTGTTATACTTCAGGAGACACCATGGACAAGAAATTCTTCATATTACCGCCCAAAAATAGAAAATTGATGAAAATCTTCATTTACCGCCCAAATAACGCCTGGCAGTAAATTCATCATTCATTTAGCACCGGCCTTATGAAATACCACCCACCCATCTTTTTTGACGTTTTTGAGGTAATTAGTCGTGCAACGCCCAAATAAGTCTCAAAAATAACGCCGGCGGTAAATTCATCACCAAGATCCATTTTACAAAACATATATCTTACCTGATCTTAAGCCGGCCTTATCAACGTCATTTTGATTAAACGATGATTTGACAGAAGGCCGATTAGCATTAGTTATAGCTTTATAGTTATTATGGAGTAGGATTTTAAGGCCTCAAACTTCCTGGCCCTCTTCAGTCCTAACTTGACATTCAGAAAAATTTAGTGGATTTATATTATCACCATATTTACTCTAATTTATCTATTTATAATAATCTTTCTCTCTCTCCTCAGATGTCCTCTCCGCTTCCTCTCCAGTCCCTCCACTCTGACTAACTGGAACTCAATACACATGCGTGACCCCGAAACGCGGGAAAAAAACTGGAAAAACTAAAAAAAAAACACATGTAGGAGATCATACTTTTCGAACTGAAAAATCAGTTTCTTGCACGACGACTCGATCGCCACCGCCAAGGCAGGGTAAGTTTTCATCAAACTTTTGGAGTTGGGCGATGGCGATCTTGGGGCGGTAAAAAAAAATCTGAAGGCCCAAATAGCGCCAAGAAACAGGCGATGGTGATCTTTATTGAATTTCTAGCCCCATATCTTTGCAACTCAGTAATCTGGATAACAAGAAGCTGCTCTCAGTGGTTAGCAGCAAGGCAACAGCTACCCAGCATAAAAAAAAAAGTATTGCTAAATCACAGGCTGATTATTCCAATGCAGCTGTATGTACTTCGATCAGGAGTGATAAGCAAACAAAAAATAGAGCCACATTCCTGCTAAAGAAAATGCTCCAAATATTTGAACTAAAAATAATTGCCTCGATACTGTTCAGGAAGTCGGCATGGCTGGCAAAGTTGCATTAATTGCTGTTTCCTAATTATGTACAACTTCTTAGCATTCTGCATGATAAGATAAAAAGGACCACACTTTTACCAGTGGTCTAAATTCTGAGAGAGGGTAAGGTAGGAGAGAGAGGATGAGAGAGCAAGAGAATACACAAACAAGAGAGTCTCTGAATTCTTCTGAGAATTGCTGTCCACGTACAGAACAGAAACATCAGGTTACATGCAGAATTTCTAGCAATTCACACAGCATTTTAGTGATTGAGCATTTTATTGAGGAAGCAGTCTTTTATCAGATGAGCTATACTTTGAAGTGCTCATTTAGCCCGTTGGAGACAGCACGGATCTAAAGTTGTTTAAGGTAGGAGAAAAGACACAAAAAGGACAAAAAGTAAGTTTGCAGAAAGGTTCCCATTGAAAGAAGAATACATTCAAAGTGCTCACATTGTCATTTCCTTTATCAAACTATGAAATTGTGCACAATGCAATGATTTGGTTTGAATATCAGTGGTGCAGTTAATACAGACAAGCTGATATCAACTTCATGCAAAGCGAGTCTATACTTGATAAATTTAAGAGTTTTTTGAGGTGCTTTGAATTATCAAACACGATTGAACATAAGAACATAAGAATTAGGAATAGGAGTAGGCAATCTAACCCCTTGAGCCTGCTCCGCCACTCAACAAGATCATGGCTGATCTGGCCGTGGACTCAGCTCCACTTACCCGCCCGCTCCCCGTAACCCTCAATTCCCTTATTGGTTAAAATCTATCTGTGATTTGAATACATTCAATGAGCTAGCCTCAACTGCTTCCCTGGGCAGAGAATTCCACAGATTCACAACCCTCTGGGAGAAGAAATTCCTTCTCAACTCGGTTTTAAATTGGCTCCCCCGTATTTTGAGGCTGTGCCCCCTAGTTCTAGTCTCCCTGACCAGTGGAAACAACCTCTCTGCCTCTATCTTGTCTATCCCTTTCATTATTTTAAATGTTTCTATAAGATCACCCCTCATCCTCATGAACTCCAACGAGTAAAGACCCAGTCTACTCAATCTATCATCATAAGGTAACCCCCTCATCTCCGGAATCAGCCTAGTGAATCGTCTCTGTACCCCCTCCAAAGCCAGTATATCCTTCCTTAAGTAAGGTGACCAAAACTGCACGCAGTACTCCAGGTGCGGCCTCACCAATACCCTATACAGTTGCAGCAGGACCTCCCTTCCATTCGCCTTCCTGATTACCTGCTGCACCTGCAAACTAACTTTTTGGGATTCATGCACAAGGACCCCCAGGTCCCTCTGCACCGCAGCATGTTGTAATTTCGCCCCATTCAAATAATATTCCCTTTTACTGTTTCTCCCCCCCCCCCCCCCCCAAGGTGGATGACCTCACATTTTCCGACATTGTATTCCATCTGCCAAACCTTAACCCATTCGCTTAACCAATCTAAATCTCTTTGCAGCCTCTCGGTCCTCTACACAACCCACTTTCCCACTAATCTTTGTGTCATCTGCAAATTTTGTTACACTACATTCTGTCCCCTCTTCCAGGTCATCTATGTATATTGTAAACAATTGTGGTCCCAGCACCGATCCCTGTGGCACACCACTAACCAGCGATTTCCAACCCGAAAAGGATCCATTTATCCCGACTCTCTGCTTTCTGTTAGCCAGCCAATTCTCGATCCATGCTAATACATTTCCTCTGACTCCGCGTACCTTTATCTTCTGCAGTAACCTTTTGTGTGGCACCTTATCGAATGCCTTTTGGAAATCTAAATACACCACATCCATCGGTACACCTCTATCCACCATGCTTGTTATATCAAAGAATTCCAGTAAATTAGTTAAACATGATTTCCCCTGCATGAATCCATGTTGCGTCTGCTTAATTGCACTATTCCTATCTCGATGTCCCGCTATTTCTTCCTTAATGATAGCTTCAAGCTGCGCCTTCATAAATCTGTATTGACTCTAAAGTGCTTTGTTACCATGTCCTTAATAATAGATTCCAGCATTTTCCCTACTACTGATGTCAGGCTAACTGATCTATAGTTCAGTTTTCTCTCGCCGTCCTTTCTTGAATAGTGGCATTACATTTGCTATCTTCCAATTGTGGGGACCGTTTTAGAATCTATGAAATTCTGGAAGATCAAAACGAATACATCCACTATCTCTGTAGCCAGCTCTTAAAACTCTAGGATGTAGGCAATCGAGTCCAGGGGATTTGTCAGCTTTTAGTCCTATTAGTAAAGAAAATAGTGCTGGAGAAACTAACTCATTTTTAAAAAACATTTATTTCCTCATTCTCACTGGCCCCTTGGCTCCCCACCATTTCTGGAATGTTAGTGTCTTCTTCTGCGAAGCCAGATACAAAGTATTTGTTTAATGTCTCTTCCTTATTACGCATTATAATTTCTCCCGTCTCTGCCGAGAAGTGATCCACATTTACCTTCGCTAATCTCTTCCTTTTTAGATACCTAGAGAAGCTTTTACAATCTGCTTTTGTCTCTTGCTAGTTTACTCTCATTCTATTTTCCCTCTATCATGTTCTTGGTCCTCCTTTACTGAATTCAAAAATCCTCCCAATCCTCTGTTTACTACTCTTTTTGGCAACAATACAAGTCTCTTCCTTTAATCTAATACTATCTTTAACTTGTCGTTAACCAAAACCCAGAGGGTTTTTTTTATTCCTTAAGGGAATGTACATTCGTTGTGAATTATGATTATTTCTTTGAATGTTTGCCATTCCATCATATCTTTTAATCTGGTTTCTCAACCTACCTTAGCCAACTCGCCTCTCATACCCTTGTAGTTTGCTTTGTTCAGATTTAAATCCCTAGTTTCGGACTTATTCGCAGATAACATTCACACTCTCAAAATCAGCATAAAATTCTATATGATCATCATCACTGGTCCCCAGAGGCTCCTTTATTACAAGGTTATTAATGAACCCCGACTCATTGTACAATGCTAGATCTAAAATAGCCTGTTTACTAGTTGGTTCCTTGACATACGGATCTAGAAAACTACCTTGAATGCATTCGTCCTCTGCACTATTACTGCAAATTTGGTTTGCCCAGTTTGTGAAAATTGAAGTCCCTATAAATACCGTATTTAATACTATATTATCCCCTACCACTACAACATTCTTTTCATCACAGATCTGAAACATTGGCCATGAATCTCATACCTGTTGGATAAAGCCAAAAGCCGAGGCTCCTCCAGCACTGCACCTGGGGTCCCCTTACCTGCCTGAGTCGCAGTCACAACTCCTGCCCCTGACCACTAACCAGAACTGTACCACTACGTAACCTTAGGAATGTGACTGCCTCCTGGATCAAAGTGCACAGGTAATGCTCCCTTCCTTGATGCCCCGCAATGTCTGCACCTCGGATTCCACTCAACAACTCAGCTGAAGTTCCAAGAGATGCAGATGCTTGCTGCAGACGTGGTGATCCTCGATCATGATGCCCTCCCCATGTAACTTTGTTTTATTTAATTAAAATGTATGTATTTAATTAACTCAGCTTAAAGTTTAGCTTTTTAAATAATTACTTAAGCTAGTTTATAGGTAGATTAAATTATTTACCTGCAGCACAAACCACTACATGTATAGGAGACAAAAAGCAGCACCTTCTTCCCCCCTCTCCAAATTCCCAATGTTTACACTGTTTAGAAGCATCCGTTTAAAACCAATGTGTACAGACCATTCATGACCCCCAGATTGTAGAGTGCAGGATCCTTAGAGAAGAAAATGTGATGCATCAATGCATTGAACAGATTTCTGCAAGGAGCGCTTTCTTCCTGTACGCTCCCGATTGTGACAAACTGTCAAGTGATGGTGCAGTATCACACCTATTGGCTAGATCAAGAGCTGCATGGGCAAAAGACTGGGAACAGATCACCTGGCTGTTTTGGTGTCTATGGAAATAGCAGGGAATCCAAACAGTTAGGTTGCAGGGGAAGAACAGAAAATTGAAAAGCAAGCCAAAAAAGGAAATTGATCAATGCGAACCAACTGTTGACTGTGTCTTTTAACAGAGTACTACACTTCCCCAGCTCTAAGTCAGAACACAATGTGAATTTAAACAAATAGATAGGTAAATGAATTAGGCAGATGTTGACAATTTTGTATGACACTGGTTTCAGTCCATTTCTTTACACACTTGTAGTATTTCAAGCACTTTCAAAGTAAATATAAAGAAAAGCTGAGCACATACAGAAGGAAATGGAAAGGAAAATAAAATTAGTTTGCATTTGCAGCAATCTATTTTTTTATGCTATAACCAACAGAATAAATGCATGTTCTGGATAAACAAGACCATGCTAGCCAAATAATTTCCATTCCAAAATGAAGGTTTGCAGCAGGGCAAGCTAGGATTAAAAAAAACTGCACACTACCTAGGTCTGTCTCTTCATTAAAAAAACTCTAGTCTTAAACAATTTTGAGAGTCCAAACTTTGGTAAGGCAGGGAGAATGGTGAAAATAAAACCAAAGATACCAAGAACGAAGCATAGAGCACAGTTCATGCAATAGATGAGTGCAGCAGGCCAGCGAGGAATGCTGGAGAAAAGCTGAAAACGAGGCACTGACCTTGGGGAAGGAGATGGCCTGGAGACTTCAGTGTTGCCCCATTCTGACAGAACTTGCACATCACTTGCTTCTTGCATGATACGCACCCGCTTGCCTTCTTTAGAAGGTGGCTGTTTACAGGCAGACTCCAGCTCTGGTATGGCAATGACAGGTAGGGATCCCAAGGCTGGCACCGCTCGAATGACCGGTTCAGAGCATGGAGCCGAAATCTCATTAGGTAGCACTTTAGTCTGTCTCTTTCTGGTTTCAGCCACTTTATCAGATGAGAGAGTAGCTTCGATAACAGGTGCCTTGCTGGATGCTAGTTGAGCTTCTCCAAGTACTTCAACTGGAAGTCTCTCCTTCTTGCGGTTCTGTGGCCAGTTCTTAATTTCTGGAATGCAAAATTTGCAAACCACAATTTGAAAGTTAAGCATATGCAGTTTTTATTCATGTAATAACCTTGTAGTTACTACTATAAAACTTGCTATAATGCCAGGGGGGGGGGGGGGGGGGAAGTCAGGTACACAGTCAACTAACAGTTTCACATTTCTGATGTGCACAGCATCTATTGGAAGAGTTATGCAAAAATCACTCCTAATAAAAGGGGAGGGGCTAGTTATCTATCTTAATTATTGGTCATACTTATTAGAATCATAGAATGATACAGCACAGAAGTTGGCCATTTGGCCCATCGTGTCTGTGCTAGCTCTTTGAAAGAGCATTTTTGAATGTACAGTAGTTCAATCGCCACATAGAAATGACCAGGTGATGTAACCGGAGAAAGTAGTCAATGGGACAGTGACCCTCTACCAGTTTGGTACTATACCATTCATGAGAACATGTGGAAGACCCCCTCCCCTCAACTGTATTTTTAAAATTCATTCACGGGTTGTGGGCGTCACTGGCAAGGCCAGCTTTTATTTTCCATCCCTAATTGCCCTCGAGAAGGTGCAGTCATCGTGATGAAGATACTCCCACAGTGGTGTCAGGGAGGGAGTTCCAGGGTTTTGACCCAGTGACATTTCCAAGTCAGGATGCTATGTGACTTGGAGGGGAACTTAGAGTATCAAGGGATATAGAATAAAAACTCCAACAAAAATCTATTAATCTTGGTGCTGAAAAGTTCACTTGACCTCATCGGATCTACATTTACTACTATATCATTTTTTTTCTGGCAGAGAATAAACTTCCTTGCATTTATGTTACAATTACAAATCAGATAAAACCAACCATCAGCCACAGATTTGTATTGCATTTAACACATTGCCAGTAGGTACAAATGTAGGACTCAGTATTCAGTTATTAAAAAGTGTACTTAATGGAATGGTAGCTTGCTTGCATGTAAAGCACAAGGCAAGATTGCAAAATATAAACATTACTCAACCACTAAAAGACAATGGCTCCAGGGAAATGAGACTAATTTATTTATAAATGTTGCAGAACCCCTTACTGGAAACATAAAAGCAATGCAAAATCTTGGATTACAGCTCCAATTTAAGAAATTATACACCAAGATTATTTGTCATCTTAACATCTTTGAGGCTGGTATGCACTGAGTGCTAAAAAAAACAAGGCAAACCCTTCAGCATTGCTCAATAAAACAACTTTTTACTGTTATCTGCAGAATGCTAAACAGTTACATATATGGAAAAGAAAAGATGCTACTACTTCCAAGCTGTCAGAAATTGGCACTGAACCGGTCAGAAGATTTAAAGCCAAACGATCACTGTCTTATTGACACTTTTAAATAATTAAATAGGGCTGCAGCATCCCACAGATGTCCATCTATAAGCAGCTGAAAAGTCGAACAAATTCACGACAAGTCAACTGCATCTTTCCTTCTTCTGCCATGTAGAAGGATAACACGCTGGCAAGTTTAAGTCAAAAACCCATACAATGCAACCCTGCACAAAGAGTTGGAATAAACAAATGCTGCTGAGTTTTCAAAACTCAGGTGAATTCTCAAGTTAACAAATACCTTCAGGTTCATATTTAAGCTTCAGCTCATCCAGTTTGACTCGAAGCTTCATGTTTTCACTCTGATATTGTTTCAGCTGTCTTTCATTGGCATAAAGTTTACGTTCAACTTCTAAAACACGTTGGCTCTCTGCAAGAGCCTTCATGCGTTGCAAAGAGAGCTCATCATTCACTGTCTTATTTTCTTTCCTAATGTAAAGTAAAGTTATATTATAACCAGTGAGTGACCATTAATATGTCGATTCAAAAATAGTTGTAATTTAGTTAAGATTGAGTATATTCTACAACACTTATTCGTCAAAAGTTTTTTTTTTTAAAGTTACTTTTACTCCTGTCAGTATCCAAATTAGCTGGAGTAACAGTTCAATAGTTACACACGGCACATGCTATATAGCCGAGGGAGAGGAAGAGTTGAAGAAATGAGTAACAGTTGGAAGTAGGTGGAAATATAGGTAGGACGTGCAGAAATTTAAAATAAGACATCCAGTCATGAGTTAATTTTCGATTATCTGTTGTAGATATGGTTGTCCTTCTTTTGAATGTAATTAAGTCTCTAAATGAAAATAAGTACGCTGCTATTCAACTGTCTTTTTATGTTGAGACTGAATACATTTTAACAAGGAAGAAAGACTAACGATGGTACATAATCTACTATTAATTTTCTTTTGTTGTTCAACTACCAACAGGAATGTACTGAAAGTGCAAAATAAAAGTGGAGCGTGCACCGTGAGGACAGCATCAGGTTCAGCTGTGATGTCCTTCCAGGTTCTATAGCTGGCCAGTACTCACTGTTGAGGCTTACACATGAATAATGACCACTTGAGTGAGGCACCAGCAGATGTCTGGTGTCTATGGAACTATACCCGTGAGGGAATTTATTCGAGGACAAAATTGGAGTGCTAGAAAAACCTCCAAATAGATTTGAGGTCAGTGTGGGGCACAACTTTACCAAAATGTTTCAGATCAAGACAACATTTAGTAACCAAATGTGCATAACTTCTAGTAACTTCCCTGCAGACAGTGTCAGAGAGATCCTTCACATATTTACCAAGTAACCATAAGATTAGAATGGACTGCGTGCTCAGATTGTGGTTCTTGACTACCAAGGTAAAATAGCGATCTACATTCCACAAATATCTACTTTACAGTCAAACCTTTTTCTTAAATCACAGCAGAACCATCAATATTCCCAGGAGAAGCTCAAACCTAAAGCTAGTTCCTGATGAAACTAATTTCTCAGGCTCATAGCTACAAACTTGTAATCACTGTTCACAATTCAATCCGATACATACTTGGCATTGTCTATTTGCAGTTTCAGCAATTCAACGTAATATTGTCCATCACCAAAATCTGAAACATCAACTCCATTCCGATAATCCCCAGGATCATAATTCATCTAAAAAAAGACAAAATAAAATCCACATAATGAGTGAATCAAGAGAAAATGGTATAGCGGGGAGAGCATTGGCTTATCTGTATCCCATGACAATACAGCTGTGCAGAAATTACCCAGAAATTTCACAATCTCAACTGAGCCATCAAGTGCTTTTCTTCAAAACAAGCGTCGGTATGACACTGGGCCATTTTGGCAAAACCCAGAGACCACGTACTGCTTACTTTCCCAGTTGGAAAAAAAAAACAAGAAAAATACACCACTCCCCACAAGTTTTTAAAATGCAAGTTTTCATTTAAATATTAACAATTTAAAACACAAATTTCATTAAAATTGGCTTCCTAATCACACCCACCACCTCATGTTGATTACTACAGCTGGATGATGAATGAGTTTTGACCTTTCACCTCAGCATTACTATATATTTGAAACCTCTAATTACTGATTGTTTTTCCAGGGGCAGCAGGGGATAGTGAATGGCCTGGCTTGAGCCTCAAATTGACAACTACTGTATAGCACTAATTAGTTTTATTTACCTCCATTTTCTCTAGGCGTCGCAGCTTTACTACCAGAGCTTGAATCTCACTGTTCTTCTGTGCAAGCATCGATTGCAAGCGTTCCAGCTGTCCAGGGTCTGACTGCAAGCCCTTTATTTGTAACATCGTGGCTATCTGAACCTAATAAAAATACAAAACTATATTAGAACCCTGATGGCATTACACACTTCAAGCGTTATTGCGAATGTTTCTGCTGGCTTAAGACTTTTATTCAAAAGCAAATCCAAGTTTGAAAGCAAAGCATATTCTTTTGGATATCTGAGACAAGTTATTTTCCTTCATATTTTCTGCAGACAACGCTCCCACAAGAGACAAAAGCATGGTTTAAGGCTAGTGCAATGTACTGGAGCCCATACAGAAAAACTCATTTAAGTTATGGGCCACTTGCACATGTCCTGGCAGTCCAATCAAGAGCAAAAGTGCAAGATGATTGACAGTTTAAAACACAGTATTGTACTGCTCATTACTAAGCAGAACATTAGAGCAAACAAGTACGTTAGGCAGGCTTTCTAAAATCAGTATCATACTTGCCAACCTACAAAACTCAGAAGTGGAGACTTTAAAAAAAAACTCCAAAAAAGCTGACAACTCAAAAAACATAACTGAAAGAACACTGCTGGTAATGGAATAAATTAAAACCTTCTGTATTATATTGGATTTCATAATTTTTTTTATTATTTTGGAGTCCTATTCCACAATTCAATTTGTTTTTCTGTGAAAACTAAAACCCAGTGGCCTCACGCAGGAGGTACGAAGAGAAGTAGTTACAGTGGGAGTGCAGATGGACAAGAACTTATGATTTAAACTGTATACTTACTATTCCATAAGTTGTATTTTAGGGAAAATCTAATGCATGCCAAAGTACAGTTGCAAACCATCTAGTTTTTGAGCTGACAACCAGCTTTTTCGCCCCCAATTCGCATTGCTCTTATGGTATCTACCAAAATAGCTTTTCTGGCACTAGCTGAATCTTGCGGATAGAGCAGTTTCTGGCACACGTTCCATTTCAAACCAGAATCCCTTGCTATGTAGTGAAGTGCAGTCGGTAGCTTGATGTGGAACAGTTCGTTTCTCTCTGCTGGGTGTATGGAATCCCATGAGGCAATGGAGAGTGAGGGGGAGAAGAAAGCGGGGACTCCTGCAAATGAACCAGAGCCTCCAGGGAAGGACCAAGTGCATCAGGCCCAGGGACACAAACAGTACACGACAGGTAATGGGTTGAGCCATACAACTAAAGATTGCTCGATGCATTGGGTGTAAAGTGTCTGCACTTTGTATTTAGTGGTGATGGAAAGCATTTTCCAAAGTTGTTGTTGTTGTTCATCTGGCTGAGAAGCGTGTACACATGAATTTGCTATCCTTGCCAATTTCTGACAACATAAAATTAATATTTGCAAACATGGACCAGAATGACATGCAGGAACACTGCATGGGTAGTCGCACATCGTCTTATACCAAAGATTCAGGAAGCATTTTACCAAACTCAGCTGGCTAAACATACATCATGGGAAGGTTCCAGAAGCTCCTTATATGGAAATAGTACCTTCATTCTGTGAAGCTGTTGACGGGAGAACGCATGCTGTTTCTGCAGCGATTGGTACTGGACTCTCAAACCGATGAGTTGCCGCTCCATCATTGCCCTGCGATCTTCCACCTAAACAGAAAGGAAACAATCACTCAATTGCAAATCTTTTCACAACATCCTGTACTTCAGCTGCCCAGGCACTGCATAAAATGTCTACACAGACTCAGGTATTTTCTCCAGGAAATAAAGGGTCAGCTGGGGTGATCAACTGGAAGTGGCAAAAGTAGGTCTGAAAATGTCCCCATTCCAAATCCATTTGGGACGATTAAGTTAACTAAACCATAAAAATGTTCCCAATATTTTTACATAAACTTTTTAAAAATAAAGCAAGACTCCTTTAGGCTTTGAGCCAACTAGCAATAAATGTTCTTGGAATCACCTTTTGTTAAGAGCAATTGAGGTTTAACAGTTGGCAAGTACAGATGAGGAAAGCTATTCAGCCCATCTAGCTCATCCTTCCATATTAACCTACAATTAAAAGAAAGAAAGACTTGCATTTATATAGAGCCTTTCATGACCTCAGGACATCCCAAAGCACTTTACAGCCAATGAAGTACTTTTGAAGTGCAGTCACTGTTGTAATGTAGGAAATGCGGCAGCCAATTTTGCACTCAAACAGCAATGTGACAGTGACCAGATAATTTTTTTAGCGATGTTGGTTGAAGGATAAATACTGGCCAGAACATCAGAAAAAACTCCTGTGGTCTTCTTCAAATAGTAGCGTGAGATCTTTTACGTCCTCCGAAGAGGGCAGAGCCTCAGTTTAACTTCTCATCCGAAAGACAGCACTCCCTCAATAGTGCACTGAAGTGTCAGTTTAGATTTTGTGTTCAAGTCGCTAGAGTAGGACTTGCACCCAAAACCTTTTGACTCAGAGGCAAGAGTGTTACCATTGAGACAGAGCTGACACTATCATCCATCACAACAACCTGAAAGGGCATTCCAGGTATTAAATCACAGTGAAGAACTTCTTCCCGACAACTCCCAAACTTACCTTTTTACCAGTTTGTGCTTGCGTCCGCTTATCATACAGTAGTGGATTGACTTGAAATGGTAGTCAGGATTAATCGGTTCTGTTCCACTTAGTAACTTATATATCTATATAAAAAAGGTCCAGCACCCCCGCCCCCCCCATTTGCCTCCTTTCAAAGTGAAGAGTGCAAATTTTCTAACTGTTGCTCACAATTCAGTCCTCTGACATTAGGGACCAGCCTCGTGGCCCTTTTTCCAGGGCTTTTAGTTTTTTTTTTAAGCTATTGCTCTGCAGTGACTGGACAGTGAGGAATCTATCATCGCTTTCAAATATGGTTCAGCCCCATTCAAGTGTGTACATCCCCAATTTTTCTTTTCTCATGTGCAATTCAATGAACTTCCAATTCCAATTTGGATGTCAAGGACAGGGAAAAACAAGGAGCAGGACTGGCAAAAGCCTGGGAGCAGTGGTCTACCTTGCCTCCTAGCAAGGGAATGGTATATGGAGAATGAATGCATGCATAAATTCACACAAGAACCAACACAATGTTTACCCAACAGAAATACTTACAATTTTTATCTGGGTTTATACCATCTGATTCTCATGTGGAGGTGACTTGTACTAACAAAAGCTACTCACTGCTGGGTATCTGGAAATATCTTAAGTACAGTACCTCGGAAAACAGCGAGTTCCCTTTACTGTTGGGGTCACGAGCCTCTTGTAGTGCCTGATCCAACTGGATCTGGAGATCCTGGTTAGCCACTCGTGCTTTCTGCATTTAAGCAGACAAGAAATTCAGATTAGTACACAAACTAGCTACAATAACTCTGATGTAATTGCCCAGAAACTATTCATAATCTTTGTACATCCACTTCTTCATAAATACTCTGGCTTGCTACCAATGGCTACACTAATCAGATTACTGAGAGGAAGGGGTCTAGGGAATGGACACATCATACCTCGAACAATGCCTGGTGCAATAATCGTAAGGTACAATAATCATAAAATAGGGATTTTTAAAACAGTGAAGAAAATAAATCTTTTAAGCAAACAATGTTAAATGCCCAAGATGATAGATGCTATTACTGTTCTTGGTTATTATACACAAAAAAAGTAGCGACGACCAATCCATTGCTCACGGAAACTAAAATAATGTAAAATGTTCTTAGCCACTTGAGAATGCATATGAACAAGTTGCTAGATTAAAAAAAATACAAATCACTATTGTATGCTGTAGAAAAGAATAAAAGCAAGCACCCAATCACCAGTAATTCAAAACATCCAAAAATCTCTCCAACACATTAAGAAACTCAAAGGGGACTTGTGGACAAAGAAGACTTCAAGGCATCTCGAGCTTAAAAGTATTTCTCACCCATTGAAATAAATATGCCTATTAGATTATTCCATGACACGTATCGCTGACACATGAGTTAGCTTGTTTGGCTCTATAGAAACCAAGTAATTTAGAATCCATAGAAAAGGAAGGATGGTGCCATGCAAGGACTCCTACTAGGACTTGTGCACTAACACTTGGAGACGGCACATCAAAGATCTAATTCCCTCCCAAATCCACTGCACATCACAGGGGTATTCCAAAGTGGAGCAGAATTCATGGGGAGAGGCAGTGGACCACAACAGCAGCTGCCTGGACAGATCTGCCAAAGACATTATTGTGAGCAATCAAACCTAGATGGAATATAGTCAACAAATAAGGATTATTCACATGGGCACTCAGCAATTTGTAAACTGATTGAGATATTCCCTAGCATTCCATTCCTCCCTAGTGAGCTACTATATACTATACTTATACTACTATACTTACAAATCTTTTTAGAAAAACTTAATTATATAATAATTTAATCACAATTGGCATAGTGGAGCTGTCCGAGACACGCTCAGTGCCTTCAACATGAACTTGAATCAGTGGTACTATGAAATCGACCAAGATCAGGCTAGTTTACATCTGTAGTAATTAGGCATCTGCAATTTAGTTGGGTTACATAGAGTTAGAATTTGGATTGCAGCCAGTTTTGGACCCAATCCAACCTTTGTAATTTCAGTCTGGAATTAACAATGAACTTTGGAAACATAAATAAATGCGGCCACCTCCAATGCGTTGCAGTACGACACTGTCTCTTTCTCTTGTTCCTCCTTCTCCTCTTGCAGTCGTTCAACCTGCCGCTGAAGATTATTATTAGCTAGTTCCAACTGCTCCTGATGGTACATCATTTCATTAAGATCTTCCTGCAGTTTCCCCTGAATGAGAGATAATGTACTGAAAGTTTGAAATCAGGATTCTGCAACACATTCTTGTAGATCCTTCTTAATCAGTAAGTTATAACCAACAAGTATATTCCAGAACACCATGTTAAGTCAGTATAGCAACACATTACATCACACAGGGATACAATGCAGGTTCGCACCAATAGCTTGCATTGCAAATTATGGTCTCGGCCATGCCACCATTTGTCGATGTTTAGCACATGTCATGCACTTCTCATAGGGAGGGTTGGAGAGTCGCGAGTTTCACATTTAGAGGCTTGGGAAGTCAGCTACTTATCGTCTTGGTGTGCAATGATGTGGATTCGAGTGAGCACAGAATGTGAAAGGAAGAATAGTTCAAAGTTCATTAGGATTTTTTTCCCCCCTTCTCAGTAATACCTAGCCTGACAGAACTGAAAAATGTCAAACCAAACTCAAATTCAAACTATTCACTCAGAAATCAAATTAACTTTTTTGAGATGAGGGGGAAAAATTCAATACATCATGGTTCCCATTTAAAGTAATATTGATGGAAACTATTTACATCTACACAGAGCCATTTATTTATAACTCCATCACTTCTTCACCAAATCTCTCATTTAAAGTTTAAAATATTTAAATACTAAATCAAACATCTCCTTTTGTTTGTCTTGTTGCCCATTTTCTACCCTCCTCCCAAAGGTGTTGGCTCCTTTCTGGGCATCCAGTACCTCACTAAAGTGGCCATTATCCCTGTGTAAAGTCCGAGGGTGCTGGCAGACCATTTTCACAGCTATGCCCAATCCCATCATCACTCGGCATCCAACACTTCCTGCAGGGATCACCAAATGGCAATCTGGCACAGGAACAAAGTCCTAATCAGGAGCACTGAAGCCAACTACAGTCTCTCTAGCACTATACGGCTGAGATAGCTAACTTAGCACAGATCAGGGATCATAGCTGGAATATTCCTGGTCTGGATTGTTCAGGTACTCGCTGCATAAATCTGCCAAGCAATCAGATTTACCTCTGCTTTCTTGATAACTATGTAAAACTGCTAAAATAACACAGTTTAAGAGGATAACCATAAAACAATACATCAGTTTAGAAGAGATGTAAAATTTGATTACTTTCTCAAGATTTTAAATTTTACAAGATGAGTTTTTCCCACATTTGCTCAAATTCAAAAATAACTTAAAACTCCTTAGAAACTATGGGCCTGAGTTTGGTGAAACCCAAGTTCTGCCTAAGTATCGTCGAAAGGATCGCTAAGATCTTGACGGTACTTTGGGCAGAAGTTTGGTGAAACAATGTCGGAAAAAGCGCCGGGCAGAAAAAAAAATGGGCTTTACATGCAGAATCTGGGCAGCAGGTCGCATTCTGGGCGGCAAATGCGATCCTCTGCAAATTAACATCGAGGATAGAATTGTGGGGGGGTGGGGGAAAACAGCAAAAATATATATTTTTTTCAAAACATTAAAAATAAACTATTAGAAATCCTTCAGAAGACCCCATCCACCAAAATCCCTGCAAAAGAAATAAAGAAAACAAGTGCACTCACCTTTTCTTGCAGATCTTGATACTGATCATTCAGGTAAGAACTGCCTCCACGTGGTGGCCTCTTTGGCTGCTGGAGTGGAGGACCGCCCGGATCAATCTGGGGACTCAGCGGGTGGGAGGACTTTTGTCAGTGTTTCACACCGGCGCACGCTCCCCAGTGGTCTTCTCTCCCCGCCAGCGTGAGGCCCTCACCAAACACGCCTGGAGGGGAGAGCGCCGAGGTAGCTGGCATTAAGTCGATCAAACTCTGGCCCTATGTTTGTTATACCCAAAATACAGAACTAATGGAAAAAATAAGTGTATATAAAGTTCTTTTTGGAACTGGTCATAAGTTCATGTTTGGTCCAAATTTGAGGTCATTATGCAGCTATTAGCACAGGCAGAATTGAAATCTATTTGTCAGTACAGTGCTGAGATGTGGCAAGACCGAGAGATAAGGAATGGCCCTCTGTATAAAATTTTTTTTTAAATCCCAATTTCATACCTTTGCAGTTTCAAGTTCCATGTTCTCCACTTGAAGGCTCATCACTTCAGATGACATTGTTTCCTGGGCACGCTCAGATAAGTTCCGCAATTCTTCACATTTAGCACCAAGTAATTCACTCTGGTGATCCAGTTTGTGTCTCAGCTGCTTCTCACAGAGCTGTGCTTCATCCAACTCAGACTTCTGCTTTTCCAACTAGTAATAAAGCCAGAGATTAAAACATGTACATTCATGTGGCTGATTGTACCATTTGCCCCACAAAGTTTACACCTGTAATTTAATTATGAAACTTAAGCAACCTATTGAATCACCTTTTGTTTTCATGGGCAATAGGGACGGTGTAATTTTGGGTAAAAAAAATAAAAAAGTAGCACAATCTCACAAATTCTTTACTTTCTAACATTACCCTGGAGAGAGCAGGTATCTCAAATCATTATAACACAGTCTCAGACATCTCTCCTCCCAAAGGTGTTGCTGCTGATAGCCTTGCAGCTCTCCATCACCTGCTATGCCATGCATTGGTAGTTATCAAGGGAAAAAGGCTGCAGCAGTTATACCTCAAAAAAGGTATGCAAAAGCCACTTCCAGGGACCAATATTCATCACCCACCGTCGCTCTCCATTGGACCTGCCACTCTGGAAAATTGTCAAAAGATCGCAAACTTCTAAAAGCAACATAATGGAGATTGCTCTAAATCCATTCCACTGCCTCCCAATGCAACCCTCTCCTTTCCAACCATAGCCTTAAAGAAAACAATGGACCAGCCTCCTATTGTATCCACCAGATAGTCAAATGGTGGGGGGGGGGGGGGGAAAAGAGATTAAATTTTGGCGGGACGCAAAATGTGTAGCATCTCATCTGGCGCTAGTAATACTTCCCTCCAATATTCAGTCTTGGAAAGTAATATCAGATATGACATGTAACTGGCAGCAGGTGCGAAACCACCTGTTTTGTGTCACTGCCCAAGTCAAATTTCATGTCCATATTGTTTAGATTCAAATTCTGTACTAAATAGCAGAGTAAAAATCAAAGACATAAGCAAAGCCTCTTCCAAGGTGCTCTTTCCTGGAATGCTGCAAGCAAAATATAGGCCCAATGCTATCTTAGCTTAAACATCGCTGCCCACTACAACCAATGTCTGGCTGCAGTGAGTTGATGACCAATTCCCAAATCTTTTAGAGAATGGCCAAGGGCAGAGCCTCCAGGAGCGGGGAGGCCATTCGGCCTGGGATTGCAGTGGGCCAAGGCATTCAGGCCCCCGGCAGTGTCCAGACCGCTCCCCAGCGGCGTCCAGGCTTTCGAGCCCCCTTCAGAGACAACTGGGCTTCTACTTCCCCGCAGTGCTCCAGGTGTGGTTTAGCCAGGGCTTTATATATCGTGGGAGTACATTCAGCACTCGGGGTCCCTTCAGCCAGCCGGCTCAGCCCAAGGACACACTCCGAGTTCCTTCGGCCAGCCGGCCCGGCCCAACAAAACACTCCGGGTCCCTTCGGCCAGAGGGCCCGGCCCGGCCCAGCCTCGCACTCTGGGTCACCTCAACCAGCCAGCCCAGCCCAACGACAGGATGTACCTGCCCTAAGTCGCGAGCGGAGAACACTAACTTTTAAACAACTTGATTTACATTTTAGACTTTCGACATCTTTGACTTTTTAAACAACCTTTTGAAACTTTTAAAATAAATTGCGAATTTTTAATCAACTTTTAACTCTTAAAATAACTTTGGACCTTCCTAATGCCTGCCCCCCAACCAAACCTCGGGCCATCTACCACCAATGGCGCTACTCGGCGCCAAGCTTGCGGCCAACACTTCACCGTAGGCAAGTAGGCTTATACAGCAGTGCCTGGTCTCCAGTTGTTCAGCTAAGCCCGTGTGGTTGCCGATGTGCAGCGGCCACTCCACATTAAAAGAACTCACGCACAGGAATCTTCCACTTCGTCAGTATGAAGTTCGGGACCTGGAACGTTAGGACCCTCATGGACAATTCCAACAGCAACAGGCCGGAACACCACACCGCCATAGTTGCCCGGGAACTAAGACGTTTTGACATCGACATCGCCGCCTTAAGCGAGATCCAGTGGGCAGGGGGAGGCCAGTTGAAGGAACATGGTGGAGGTTATACCTTTTTCTGGAAAGGAAAACCAGAGGAAGAACACCACCTTCATGGAGTCGGCATTGCCTTCAAGAATGAGCTGGTCGACCGCCTCAAAGATTCCCCTGTGGGATTAGTGAACGCCTCATGACTTCATCTCACCCTATCCCGGAACCAATGCACCACAGTCATCAGTGCGTACGGCCCGACACACGATGCAATGGATGAGGCAAAAGAGGGTTTTTAGTCCAACCTCGAGACATCCTTGTCCCACGTCCCCACGGACGACAAATTGATCCTCCTGGGTGACTTTAATGCCAGGGTCGGCAAAGACACAGCCCTCTGGGGAGGCGTGATTGGCACAAGGTAGGAAAAGCCAACTCCAGTGGTACCCTACTCCTGAGAAAATGTCTAGAACATGAATTCATCAACAGCCTGTTCCGCCAGAGGGACAAATACAAGGCATTGTGGCAACACACTCGCTCCAAACACTGGCATGTGCTTGACTATGTCATCGTCCGAGCCAGGGATCGCAAGGATGTGTGCATCACCCATGCCATGACAGGAGCTGACGACTGCTGGATGGATCACCATCTAATCCGATCCATCATCAACATTAACATAGCCCCAAAGCAGAGGGGACAGCAGAAGCAGTTCCGCAAAAAAGTTAATGCCGGGGCACAGAGACCCAGCTAAGAGCCCTCTACAGCCAGCACCTCACAGCCAATCTGGCGTGCCTTGATGACCCCGAGATGCTGAATGCCCATAGCGCTTTGGTCTGCCCTCCAGGCCTCTATAACTAGTACCTGTGATGAGACATTTGGTCACTCAACCAGAAAACATCAAGGCTGGTTTGATGAAAATGATCAGGTGATCGAAGAACTAATAGATCGCAAGAGTCAAGCATTCCTGAGCCTCAAATAACAACCCAACTCGGGAGCTGCAAAACAACATTATAGACGGCTCAAGGCTCAAGTCCAACAAAAAACCCGGGACCTAAAGAACAGGTGCTGGATGGAGAAAGCACAGGAGATACAACAACTGGCTGACAGCCATGATGAGAGGATTCTTCATCGCAATTAAGGCCACCTATGGTCCAAACTCCCAAGGCCCCACCCCACTCCTGGACAAGAACTGGGAAACACTCATCAAGGACACCGAGGCTGTCAGGACCCGATGGAAGGAGCACTTTGAAGATCTCCTCAATCGAGACTCTGCCTTTGACTTGAGTGTTCTCTACTCCATCCCGCAGCATGCGACCTGCCACCAAATCAGTGAAACTCCAACGCTGCACGAGGTAGGCAAAGCCATAAAACAGCTCAAGAACAACAAGGCTACGGGTGCAGATGGAACCCCTGCTGAGGCGCTAAAGTATGGCAGAGAGGCGTTGTTGGCGCGGATACATGACCTCATCTCTCTCATTTGGAGGGAGGAGAGCATGCCGGGAGGTCTCAGAGATGCAGTGACTGTGACCATTTTTTTTTAAAAAAGGGGACAAGTCCAACTGCGGCAACTACAGGGGAATCTCCCTATCAGCCACTGGGAAGTCTGTCGCTCGAGTTCTCCTCAAACGTCTTCCCCCTGTGGCCGATTAGTTTTTCCCGGAATCAGTGCGGATTTCGTCCCCTACGGGGCACAACGGACATGATCTTTGCAGCGCGACAGCTGCAGGAAAAATGCAGGGAGCAGCATCAGCCCTTGTATATTGCCTTCTTCGATCTTACAAAAGGCCCTAGACACTGTCAACCGTGAAGGTCTATGAAGCCTCCTCCTCCATTTTGGATGCTCCCAAAAGTTTGTCAACATCCTTCGCCTGCTTCACGACGACATGCAGGCCATGATCCTGACCAATGGATCCATTACAGATCCAATTCATGTCTGGACCGGGGTCAAACAGGGCTGCGTCATCGCTCTAACTCTCTTCTCAATCTTCCTCGCCGCCATGCTCCACCTCACAATCAACAAACTCCCCGCTGGAGTGGAATTAAATGACTGAACCAGTGGGAAGCTGTTTAACCTATGCCGCCCTCCAGGCCAGGTCCAAGATCACCCCAACCTCTGGCATTGAGCTGCAGTACGCGGACGATGCCTGCGTCTGCGCACATTCGGAGACTGAACTCCAGTATATAGTCAATGTGTTCACTGAGGCGTATGAAAGCATGGGCCTTACGTTTAACATCCGTAAGACAAAGGTCCTTCACTAGCTTGTCCCTGCCACACAGCACTGCCCTCCAATCAAGATTCATGGCACGGCCCTCGACAACGTGGACCATTTCCCATATCTCGGGAGACTCTCATCCACAAAGGCAGACATTCAACATCGCCTCCAGTGCGCTAGTGCGGCCTTTGCTCGCCTGAGGAAAAGTGTGTTCGAAGACCAGGCCCTCAAATCTACCACCAAGCTCATGGTCTACAGGGCTGAAGTAATACCCGTCCCTCCTGTATGGATCTGAGGCATGGACGATGTATAGAAGGCACCTCAAGTCGCTGGAGATATATCAACGATGTCTCCACAAGATCCTGCAAACCCCCTGAGAGGACAGGCGCATGATCATCAGTGTTCTCGTCCAGGCTAACATCCCCAGTATTGAAGCACCTACCACACTATCAGCGTCGCTGGGCAGGCCACATAGTTTGCATGCCAGATACAAGACTCGCTAAGCAAATGCTTTATGCGGAGCTCCTTCATGGTAAACGAGCCAAAGGTGGGCAGCGGAAGCATTACAAGGACACCCTCAAAGCCTTCCTGGTAAAGTGCGACATCACCATTGACACCTGGGAGACCCTGGCCAAAGACCGCCCGAGGTGAAGAAAGTGCATCCGGGAGGGCGTTGAGTTCTTCGAGTCTCAACGCAAAGAGCAGGCGCAGACAGCGGAAGAAGCATGTGGCAAACCAGCCCCACCCACCCCTTCCCTATACGAATGTCTGTGGCTCTCGTACTAGACTGTTTAGCCACCAGAGAACTCACTTTGGGAGTGGAAGCAAGTCTTCCTGGATTCTGAGGGACTGCCGATGATGGACTTTTAGAGTGGGAAACTGTAAATCCTTTTATAGATAGTGTGATGGTTCAATAATTTAAACTGATTAACTTACAACTGTATAAAAAGCAATTGTGCAGCACCCCTACATTCCCAACCTCAATGCTATGAATAATGGTTAAGGGAAAAATATACGTTATCAGAAGTACCAATGAAGAGTTTTACAAGGCGAGAACACAGAATTTCACACTTGCTTTAAACAAGGTATTAAGAAAAACATAAGAAATAGGAACAGGAGTAGGCCATACAGCCCCTTGAGCCTGCTCCGCCATTCAGTAAGATCATGGCTGATCTGATCATGGACTCAGCTCCACTTCCCCGCCCGCTCCCCATAACCCCTTATCCCCTTATCGTTTAAGAAACTGTCTATCTGTCTTAAATTTATTCAATGTCCCAGCTTCCACAGCTATCTGAGGCAGTGAATTCCACAGATTTACAACCCTCAGAAGAAATTTCTCCTCATCTCTGTTTTAAATGGGCAGCCCCTTATTCTAAGATCATGCCCTCTAGTTCTAGTCTCTCCCATCAGTGGAAACATCCTCTCTGCATCCACCTTGTAAAGCCCCCTCAATTTTATACATTTCAATAAGATCACCTCTCATTCTTCTGAATTCCAATGAGTAGTGGCCCAACCTTCTCAACCTTTCCTCATAAGTCAACACCCAAAGTCAACCCCCTCATCCCCGGAATCAACCGAGTGAACCTTCTCTGAACTGCCGCCAAAGCAAGTATATCCTTTCGTAAATATGGAAACCAAAACAGCATGCTGTATTCCAGGTGTGGCCTCACCAATACCTTATATAGCTGTAGCAAGACTTCTCTGCTTTTATACTCCATCTTCTTTGCAATAAAGTCCAAAATACCATTGGCCTTCCTGATCACTTGCTGTATCTGCCTGCTATCCTTTTGTGTTTCATGTACAGGTACCCCCAGGTCCCGCTGTACTGCAGCACTTTGCAATTTTTCTCCATTTAAATAATAACTTGCTCTTTGATTTTTTCTGTCAAAGTGCATGACCTCACATTTTCCAACATTATGCTCCATCTGCCAAGTATTTGCCCACTCACTTAGCCTGTCTATGTCCTTTTGCAGATTTTTTTATGTCCTCCTCACACATTGCTTTTCCTCCCATCTTTGAATCGTCAGCAAACTTGGCTATGTTGCACTCAGTCCCTTCTTCCAAGTCGTTAATATAGATTGTAAATAGTTGGGTCCCAGCACTGATCCCTGCAGCACCCCACTGGTTATTGGTTGCCAATCAATGAACCATTTATCCCAACTCTCTGTTCGTTAGCCAATCTTCTATCCATGCATTAAGGTCTCAAGTTTTCCAAAACTGAACTAAACTTTAATATCGTTTACAAAATGCTGCTTTCAGTAAACTCAGGTGAAACATCCCTTTTCAACAATAGCTGAGTACTCCTGAAGACTCAGATCTGTATAACTAAGAGGTAAGCAAGTTTTTCAGGGTCACTGAAATATTAGGTTTTGTTCAATGCTTTTGTTTTCATAACCAATTTAAAGCCCTAAAAGATGTCTAAGAGTTCATACCAAATGAATTTGGACAAAGGCCTCAGCCAGGGTAGATCAAAATAGCTCCAGATATTTTTAAAGAAACTAGCATATTCTCACACAAGAGCAGCAGTATCTGGAAAGATGCATACTCATCACTTGGCCTGGAATTTGTGGTCCTGACGACAGCGAACTAGCAGCATTTCGCCGTTTAAACTGACCACAACTTCAGGATTTTGTGCATGTGGAGCCTAATGCAGATATCATGAAGTTGTGGTCTGTCATTGACTACTCCTCTACAGGCTGCACTGTGCCTTCCCCCCCCTTCCATCTACCCACCCACCCCGACAGAGCCGGCAATCAGTGAAACTGATAAAACTGTGTCTCTTCCATGGTAATTACATCATGAAATACCACTGTTAAATACCCTATTAAAAGTTAGACCCTTTTTACTCGGTGTTTTAACAGCATACTGACTGCTAAACAAAGGTGATGACCCTGAAATAGTAATTTTAATTTTGTGGAGTGTCAAAATTATCCACTTTAATATAAATTTAAATTAAGAAACTTAAAAAGTTTTTTTTTTTTTTTTTTTAAATGTTGTTCGTCCAAGTTTATTCATCTTTATTTCAGGTTTGTCTTTTTCCCATGAGCGCGCTTCAATCTTGGCTTTGCTCACTAACACTTTTTTTTTTAAGTTAGAATTTTAAGAGCTTACCCACTTCCTGGTTTGTGGTCTGAGAATTGTGGGTTTTGATTGGCTGCTTAGACAGCTTGAAGACATCACAGCAGCTCTTCGCTGGGAATCCCCGTTGATTTCAATTACTTGTTGGAAAACCCAAAATTTTCAACAGAGATTGCGACATCTTTGTGTGAAGCTTATTTCGGGGCCAACAGCTTCGCCGCTGACCATAAACTCCAAGCCATTAATTCTTTACTTAAATACTTTTGTATTAACAGCAATCTTAAAAAATAAAATGTTCCTTTCACCAATGTGCTCAAAACTGCAATACAAAATACTCCACAAATATTTCTTGTATTTTGTAATCTCCCACTTGTGATAAAACTAACCAAGCCTGTTTGATGCAATTCTTGGACAACAGATGGTGTCTTAGTTACAACTGTGTAAAGACCATGTAGATTACAATGTTTGCCAGCCATGCATCATTTATCCAGAATTATTTTTGGGAAGCTGGGAGTGGTAAAGAGAAAATGGGGAGATGGCCAAAATGTAAGTTAACTGAAGGGTTAACTAATCTGTTTATATAATGATTCCTGAACAGTGTTCTGAAGCATGCAATTAAACTAAACAAGAACAAATTGGTGTCTCAAAGATTAAAGACTGGGGTCTGTTACAGATGGTTGATATACAAGAGAGAGTGTGGGCTACAAGACATTAATCTAACAGAGATAGGTAGAAGATTAGATTACAAACTGCAACACTGGAATATGACCCATTAAGAGCAAACATCGCAACTTGGAGATTAGATCTTGAAAAATTACCTCCTGGTATCATACACTAAAGATTTCTGGTGTGGCTTCATTCACATTGTGTGTTGGGTGTGTCAATGACTTAAAGCTTAAAACGCTCAAAAAATGAAAAAAGGTTTGTGACAAAAGTAATACATTTCAAATATATTATTCTGTTTTGCTCACTGGCTAAAACTGGCACAAATATGTCTTACAAGAAATTTTGAAATATAAAGCAATACTTGTTGCCAACTATTTTCTTGAAATCCCTCATTCCCTCCATTTCCTCTGTTACGCAAGCATTTATTTTATTCTATAAACCCAGTGCTTTCCTGTTAAATAGCATCACCGCTTGTTTCCAACATGCAGCATGCTGCTGTCACTCCCTCGCTGCTCCCTTGCCACATTCTGGGACAGTTTACTACTGAAGTGCCCAATGTGCGTACGCTGACCCGCCCCTTGATCTGGTGCTGCATTTGGGATAAAAGTGATACAAATATGAGTTGATTTACATGGCAGCTAGTTCAAAATATTTTGTTATACAAGTCAGAATGGAAAGAAGGGTGTCAGTTTCTCATCCTGGGATGAGAGGGTTGTCCTAGGGAGGAAAAAAAATGGAGTAGATTGGGCCATGCTCTCTGGAGTTCAAAAGAATCAAAGGTGATTTCATTGAAACATACAATGTATGATTGACATGGTAGATGCCGATGAGGGGGATTGACAGGGTAGATGCCGAGAGGTTGTTTTCCCTGGCTAGAGAGTCTAAAATGAAGGGAAATAGTCTCAGGATATTGAAAACTAAGATGTGGAAGAATTTCTTCACTCAGGGTTGTAAAGCTTTGGAATTCTCTACCCCAGAAGGCTGTGGATGCTGAATCGTTGAGTATATTCAAGGCCGAAATAGATTAGATAGGTTAGACTATAGGGGAAATCGAAGGATATGGAGATCAGGCAGGAAAGTGGAGGTGAGGTCAAAGATCAGCCATGATCTTACTGAACGGCAGAGCGAGCTCGAGGGGTCAGATAGCCTAATCCTGATGCTCTTATGACTAACCACATCCTTAGTGCCATTTTTCATTTCTCACATCAGAACTGAACATGTTGATAGTTGCAAAAAGTCCCATTTCAACAAAGACCCACATGCTGCTCATAAGAGGTTGGTTGACCACCTCTGTTCTAGGCCACTAATTCACAAGGCATTTTTGCATTGTGACACTCGCCTTCACAAACTCAGGTCTTCAGCAGCATGCTGCAAAGTTAAAACTGCAGAGGACCCACCAAGATTAGCAGCCTGGAAGACCTGCTGAAAACCGTCACCGGCAGATGGCTCTATTCATTTCCTTATGACTGCTTAACAGGAACAGGAAATTCTGCTGGACATCTAAAGGGAGCTATTCAGTTTCGAATGATATACAATGTACTTAAACACACTGCAAAGTTAAACTTATTTGCATCTCATTAGTTCGAATCAGGTCATACCTTGCTCTTCAACTCATTAATTTCACGAGCATGAATTCTCTCCAGTTGTTCCTGTAGTTGACTTAGCTGTGTTTTTTGTTGCTGTTTGATGCTCTCAACATCTGAACTCAGACTTTCTAACATACGGTTTTTGAGTTCCACCTCTCGCTGCAGAGAATATTTGTCCTGCTCCAAAACCTGCTCAAAGATCACAGAAGAAAATTCAAATGGGAAAATGTATATGATTTATTATTCCATAGAAACACAAACTTACCAATCGACTCGTCGTACATGTAAATAACTGACAGTTTCTAATTAAAGTCTTGTGTGAGATGCTTAAAACAAGATGATGGTGAAAGTAAGCTTTTCTGTGTGGCACATTGGGAGGAAGAAGGTTGGAAAAAGTTTGTTGAAATAAACTGATCAATGCAGAATTCCACAGAGCTATCCTGTGATTATAATTTTGATGATATTTTCGAAAGGCAATGCAATTTCCCTGCAGGGAATATGTTACAAAAATCACACCAAGCTGCCCTTGTATACCTTCCTGTGACTTAAATCAAGCAACACTGACCTGTGATCAGCCTGTGGATGTACAAACGGGAGAAAATTCTTTCTTGGGGAATCAAGTCTGAAATTACATAATGGTAAATGACCATTCCGAGTCACTTCCCCATTCATTCAATCAGTGGCTCACTGTATTAAGTAAGCTCTGCACACACTACCTCTCTGGCAGCAGCAAATTCATTTGTCGTTTCTGTCAATTTGTTGTCCAGCTCAGCCTCATTTTTCAGCAGCTCTAGCCCGTATTGAGCTGCCTTCATTCGCTCGTTTTCCGACTCCAGGAGCTGCTGCCGAAGCTGCTGGATCACCTCTTCCAACTCGGAAATAGTTGCCATCTTGGGATTCTGCAAGGTAACAAGGTGAGCCAGACTTTTATTTTTGGTATAAAAGCTTTACAAATGGAAACAGGGCTAGAATCAAACTGGAGGGATGTACGCAGGACTGAAAATGAAAATATTCAGAGCTCCCTGCTGGCTCAGGTGAGTACATACAAACATAGAAAATAGGTGCAGGAGTAGGCCATCCGGCCGTTCGAGCCCACACCACCATTCAATAAGATCATGGCTGATCATTCACCTCAGTACCCCTTTCCTGCTTTCTCTTCATACCCCTTGATTCCCTTTAGCCGCAAGGGTCATAATCGAACACCCTCTTGAATATATCCAATGAACTGGCATCAACAACTCTCTGCGGTAGGGAATTCCACAGGTTAACAACTCAGTGAAGAAGTTTTTCCTCCTCTCAGTCCTAAATGGCTTACCCCTTATCCTTAGACTGTGTCCCCTGGTTCTGGACTTCCCCAACATCAGGAACATTCTTCCTGCATCTAACCTGTCCAGTCCCATCAGAATTTTATATGTTTCTATGAGATCCCCTCTCATTCTTCTAAACTCCAGTGAATACAGGACCAGTCGATCCAGCCTCTCCTCATATGTCAGTCCTGCCATCCCAGGAATCAGTCTGGTGAACCTTCACTGCACTCCCTCAATAGCAATAACGTCCTTCCTCAGATTAGGAGACCAAAACTGAACACACTATTCCAGGTGAGGCCTCACTAAGGCCCTGTACAACTGCAGTAAGACCTCCCTACTCCTATACTCAAAACCCCTAGCTATGAAGCCATTTGCCTTCTTCACCACCTGCTGACCCTGCATGCCAACTTTCAATGACTGATGTACCATGACACCCAGCCCTCGTTGCACCTCCCGGTTTCCTAATCTGCCGCCATTCAGATAATATTCTGCCTTCGTGTTTTTGCCAAAGTGGATAACCTCACATTTATCCACATTATACTGCTCTGCCACGTGTTTGCCCACTCACCTAACCTGTCCAAGACACCCTGCAAACTCTTAGCGTCCTCCTCACAGCTCACACCGCCACCCAGCTTAGTGTCATCTGCAAACTTGGAGATATTATACTCAATTCCTTCATCCAAATCATTAATGTATATTGTAAATAACTGGGGTCCCAGCACCGAGCCCTGCGGCACCCCACTAGTCACTGCCTGCCATTCTGAAAAGGACCCGGTTATCCCGACTCTCTGCCAAACAGTTCTCTATCCATGTCAGCACATTACCCTCAATATCATGTGCTTTAATTTTGCACATCAATCTCTTGTGTGGGACCTTGCCTTTTGAAAGTCCAAATACACCACATCCACTGGTTCTCCCTTGTCCACTCTACTAGTTACATCCTCAAAAAAATTCTAGAAGATTTGACAAGCATGATTTCCCTTTCATAAATCCATGCTGACTCGGACAGATCCGATCACTGCTTTCCAAATGCGCTGCTATTTCATCTTTAATAATTGATTTCAACATTTTCCCCACTACTGATGTCAGGCTAACTGGTCTATAATTAACTGTTTTCTCTCTCCCTCCTTTCTTAAAAAGTGGTGTTACATTAGCTACCCTTCAGTCCTTAGGAACTGATCCAGAGTCGTTAGACTGTTGGAAAATGATCACCAATGCATCCACTATTTCTAGGGCTACTTCCTTAAGTACTCATTGAGTTGGTGGACAACTGATTGCAGCTGCTGCTGAGCAGATCCTGGATCTTATTTTGTGAAATTTAGTGCAAATGGGCAGAAAACTGCATACGCTCAGAATGTTCCAAAATTGACGTATGCAGCAAATATTGCTCACGTTTGACATAAGATATTACATTAAAGGTCGAAGTCGAAGAGATTTGCGTTCTGTACCCAAGAACAGCATGCCACTGCTCCACTAAAAAGTTAAGTTTGATGTGGGTATGGTTCTTAATGAATATTTTGCGTCTGCTTTGAAAAATATGACAGAAAATAATGGAATGACAATACAACATACTGGTCATTGACCAAACAATGTTCAAAATAATAGTCTAGTTCTTGGATAACTAACTTGAACATACATCAAACAACATTTGAAATGTATGTGGTTACAATACAACCTGCAGACCACACATACAATTGCTATCTGTGTTGGACAATCAAAGGGCAAAACTAATTTCAAAAACTTCTACACAAGTTACATTTGCAGAATGCAATTTAAGTGACCCACGGAGAAAGATTATAGACCTAGAAATTGCAGTTGGAGGCTTCCTGCAGGCGGATGCCTCCGACTGAAATTTTAACAAAAGTACCTGGTGGTCCCAGTGGAATGTCGACTTGCGCTCCGAGACCTCCATTCGCAGTCCAATGAATGGGCCCACGTATTCCAGGAGTGCATGTGTAGCCTGGGATCACGTGGACCAGACCAATCAATTAAAATGGAGTATCCCCATTCACAGTATTAGTGAGTTCCGTTTCAATGGAGATCTCCATTTCTATGAATGTTTTTTGGGGGTATCCCCAAACATTTTAATAAGAAAAACACTTCACATATTTAAAATTAATTGAAATTGAATGTTTTAGACCAAAATTTTTTAAAATGTTTTAATAGGGGTAAAAATGGACAGGGTTTAAATATAAAAATTATTGATAAAATATTATTTTTCTATCTTTTAAAACTCTTAAGACTGGTAAAAGCAGGCCATATACCTGCATTTACCAGGCAACGAATTTGAAGGACATTCGCTGGGCAGGAGTTAAGCAAATAGCCCAAATCTCTGCTTGTGAAGGCCCTTCTCCTGGGGCTGCGTTGGAACTGTCAAAAGACAAGTTCTCTGTGCATGCGCATTGCAGGCCGAGATTCAGCAGTGGTGGAGCCGATTTGGGAACATGCGCACATCGTACGCACCCGGAGAGACTGCAATTTCAGGGCCATAGGCACCAATTAAACTGCAGTTTAACCATTTTAACATTTATAAAGACCCAAGATAGCTGTGGTATTTCTTAATTTAAAAAAAGATCAGTCTCAACTTGCATTCACAATTTCACTTTGCAGTTTTAAACAAAAATCAGTTTCGTCAATCATTTCAGATTCTTAAGTGATGAAAATGTGTCCAAAATACTTTGCACTATTTATTGCAAATTTAGAATCTTCCCTCACATATTCTTGAATATAGCATTTGCTAGTCACCCCGATAAGCAGTCATACACTTATGGGTATTGCCTAATACCTAACTACATGAGACCAGAACCCAGGTGTGTAACAATAGTAGCCCCTTGTGGACTGAACCAGCTATTCATATTTTTCACTAATGCTTCCATGTGTGCCTCTCCAATCTTCTCGAAGGTGGACTGAGACAACAGGGTGGCTTGACCCATCCACCTCCACGGAGGTGCGTGGGGGGCCTGACCCATCCACCTCCATGGCACGAACCTGGTATTGCAGTACTTCCAGGAACGGTGCAGTGGCTCTAGGCCTTTTGGCTAAGAGCATTGGCGCAGAGTGATCCTTGATGTGTGCAAGGTGACCTCTGGCGTTTGTGATTGGACAAAGAATTGGAAAGATTGACTCTTTGAGTTGCTTTATTTCAATGGGTAAATGTACAGAGCCACAACTATAACTAAATGTCATTGGTAATGACTGACTCCTTAAAATAAAGTTTAAAATAATAATATTTTGATAGAATTCTGTTTCTTTACCCATGACAATTTTGACATGGTGCAAAATCAACTTGAAGACTTGCTGTGCTCACATTGGTTGCCACGTTTCCTGCAATAATGTTTAAACTTCAAAAGTACTGAATTGGCTATAAAGTGCCTTAGGATGTCCTGAGGTCAATGAAAGACACAATATAAATACAAGTTCTTTCATGACCCTCTTATAACCAGAGTGCCATTTCTTTCTTCCAAACTTGCAGTGCAATCCTCTATACTAACATTGCAAATTTGTGCAAACATTTTGTGGACACTCAGCATCCAAGAAAGAAATAACTTGTATTTATACACCTATCACGACCACAGGCATACCAAAGCACTTCGCAGCCAAGGAAGTACTTTTGAAGTGTCGTAATGTAAGAAAACATGGCAGCAAATTTGTGCATATTAAGGTCTCACAACCAGCATGAGATAATAAGATTTTAGCGGTGTTGGTTAAGGGGAAGTGTTGGCCAGGACACCAGAAGAACCCCCCAGCTCTTCTTTGAATAGTTCCATGGGATCTTTTGTTTTTATTTGTTCCTGGGATGTGGGCGTCGCTGGCAAGGTCAGCATTTATTGCCCATCCTGAATTGCTCTTGAAAAGGTGGTGGTGAGCCACCTTGAACCGCTGCAGTCCTTGTGGTGAAGGTACTCCGACTGCTATTAGGGAGGGAGTTCCAGGATTTTGATGAAACAGCGATATATTTCGAAGTCAGGATGGTGTGTAACTAGGGGAACTTGCAGGTGATGGTGTCCCTATGCGCCTGCTGCCCTTGTCCTTCTAGGTGGTAGAGGTCGCGGATTTGGAAGGTACTGCCGAAGAAGCCTTGGCGAGTTGCTGCAGTGCATCTTGTAGATGGTACACACGGCAGCCACGGTATGCTGGTGGTGGAGGGAGTGAATGTTTAACATGGATGGGGATGCCAATCAAATGGGAGGAACTCCTGTAGCAATGTCCTGGGGCCAAGATAATTGAACAACAACGACAACCACCTTCATTTGTGCTATGTATGAATCCAGCCACTGGAGAGTTTTCCCCGATTCCCATGGACTTCAATTTTACTAGTGTTCCTTGATGTCACACTCGGTCAAATGCTGTCTTTGTAAATACGGATTCTTTTTCCCTCAATCTGTTTCAGCGAATACAGTGACGCGAACACCTCTTGCCTTTTCTGTAAAAGACCTTTATTGAAGATTCTCCGGCCGGGACTTGTCAAGACAAAGGAACACTCTCAATCAGAGCCTGTTTACCTTCCCCTGGACAAGTCCCTTTTCAGCGCGAAAAGCACAGTCGATATAAATTTTCAAAACAGAACACATTTGATTAGCACTTGGTCTATCCAATCCCTTTCTGCGCACCCCCCCCCCCCAGTACGTCCAATGGCAGGCAAGAAAGTCTCCCAATTAGGGCTGGTGTCAGGTAGGTTAGTTATAGCTTTGCTACACTGTCTTCCCTTATCAGTAAAGAACCCAATTAGTGTCTCTTCCTCCTTATCAGTAGAAGCTATTACTTTTCCCTTCCTATCTAGGATTGCTTTCTTTCTTTGTGTTGCCTTGGGCTTTCTCATGACCCGTGTCTAACCTCAACTTCAACTCTTGGTAACCCCTTTTTTTTTCTGTTGATTCTGCAGTTGTCTACATCTTGACCATTCCTTTAGCTATTTTCCCATGATTCCCTATCTCTATCCTTTTGCCACCTTCTCTAGCCATCTACCAGTTTCGCAACCCTTTTACACATTCTCATCTTGATGTCAAAGGCAGTCACAGGCACCTCACCTCAGGTAATTCAGCTCTTTTGTCTATGCTTGGACCAAGGCTGGAGCAGAGTGGGCCTGGAGGAACCCAAACTGAACATCGGTGAGCAGGTTATTGGTGAGCAACTGCCACTTGATAGCACTGTCAATGACACCTTCCATCATCTGCTGATGATTGAGAGTAGACTCATGGGCCGTTAATTGGCCAGATTAGATTTGTCCTGCTTTTTGTGGACAGGACATACCTGAACAGTTTTCCACATTGTAAGGTAGATGCCAGTCTTGTAGCTGTACTGGAACAGCTTGGCTAGAGGTGGGGCTAGTTATGAAGCACAAGTCTTCGGCACGATAGCCAGGATGTTGTCGGGGCCCATAGCCTTTGCTGTATCCAGTATGCTTAGCTGTTTCTTGATATCACGTGGAGTGAATTGACTGAATACTGTTAGATTACACCATTTTCTGCTTTTTTTTTGTTGCTGTAACTAAAATGGCCAAACTTTAAAAAAAAAACTGACCAAATTCTGTTACCAGCAAACCTTGCAAAGCCAAGAAGCTACTGTGGGAATTGTTAAATTAAGCAAAAGCTGTACTCTCTCACAGATAGAAGGAGTAACTGACCTTGGACAGACGGTGGAGATATCGCAAGAAATTGATAAGACCATCTGTGGACAATGATGTCTTAAAGAACATTTGTAGTAGAATGGATTATTGATAAGGACATTGAAAAAACATTACACATTTAATTAACTGTCTGCTAAAGAGGGGAAAAAAAACTCTGCCCTTACACAGTGGGCCCGTAACCAATTTCTTAAATATAATTGCAGAGAGAGAGGAGAGAGGAGAGGAGGCGGCTTCGTCAATTGTCAACCACAGAGCCACGAACTAATTACGAGACGCTTGAACACCGGTAGTATTAGTTACGTGCGAGTTGAGTGTTTGCTTAGAATTGCGTAAGTAAATAAGTCTATACAGTAACTGTTGTGTATTAATACTATTGGATTGTAGTCCTTTGTCGAATTTTAAGTAAAGGTTACCCAAGTGAGGGGAAACTGCTAATATCCGTGTCTTGAGTTGTCTGTTCAAGTCTGAACTCTAAACTGCTAAAACAGTAAATCTTACTCGATTGACTTCTGTGATGGTAGGGACCTCAAGAGGACAACGATCTGGATCATCCACTCAGCACTTCTGGTTGAAGATGGTTGCAAACACTTCAGTCTTGTCTTTTGCACTCGTGTGCTGATACCTCCCTGCACTCTTCTCTCTCTTTTATTATCTCTCCTCAGCCAAGCTCATCTTGCTCATGAAATTCACATACTGACCACCTATGCGAGATGACACAAAATGGTACCCTCTCCTCAGGTACTGTACCTGTTTCAAAACTGTTGTCATCAACCCATTTAAAAAAAAAACTTGACCTATCTGTCCTTGCAAACTACCACCCCATCTCCAGCCTCCCTTTCTCTTCCACTATAGGTACGATATAAATGCAGGAGCTGGTTTGAAAATTGCAAGATTATAGAAATGAGTGATGCTGGTAATATCTTGTTTTGAGAATTGCAGGAGATAATTTTTCCTTTACAAAAAGTGACCTGCTACATTTGCATCGGCAGGTCTGTGTCCAAAATCTATAAGATCAACAGATAGATTTATTGGCATCTGCGATGTGCACCGTAAATTCAAAGTGCAATGCCTCAACCTTTTTTATGTGGATTTTTTTTTTTTTAAATCATGCTAAGCATATCTAATTCCGAGAAAGCCTAAAATTGTCAATTATAATCTCTTTAAAAGGCTTCTTGTTCTCTCCTGCTACCGAGGCACTGGCGTGGAGATTTACACGTTTAGCTCCAGCAATGACCCTTCCTGCAGAGGTTCTAAGTTTCACATAGAATTAGATCTCCAATGTCCTGTAAACTGAGCAAGTTACCTTTTTTGTAAATTTGCAGGCCCGAGATAATTCACCACGTGCTTTAGATTGTACTGTATGTATTCACAGGTCACCTCTCACCTCTTTCACGTTGCTTTGGCTTCACAGTGATTACAGTATAATTGTGGCGGGTGCAAAGTTGATTTTCGAAGAGAAATTAAAATTCCTGGTCCACTTTCACATTTTTAAGATTTATAAAGAGCTATCCTTCCACTTTTTAATGAAGATTTGACATGTGTTTGGGACACTGTTTAGCAGTGTTTATGCTCGTTTAAGATTGTGCACACATGCAAAACTCTTAAGGGGCCAAACTTGGTGAAATCACCACCCACCGCCGCCGAGTTTTCTGGGTGGTCTCCCCTCCAAGCGAGTTTGGTGGAGGCCTCCCACCGGCAGGGAGGGAAGGCAGCTGGGGACCGCCCGCTGACGTCCAACATGCATAAGTGTCCTCCCGCCCGCCGAGCTGCCAGTTTGGTCCGGGTGGGAGTCCGCTGCAGCAGAGGAATGAACCGCCACATGGAGGCAGGTCTAATCTCAATGGTAAGTATGAAGATCTGCAAAAAAAAAGTTAGTAAATTTAATGTGTTTATTTTTTTCCCAGCGATTCAGGTGGATGGGGTCCCCTGAAGGGTTCCCAGTGTTTTTTCTTTTGTTGTTTTGAAATTTTTAATTTTAATCTGTTCCTCGCTCAGTCACCACCACCCCTCCCCACCCCGCCCAACTCATGGAGCTCACGCCCAGAGTCATGGCACAAGTTCTTTTTTTGTCGTTGGGCAGTCTTTCCAGGACTTTTTCATGAAAGTTCCCCCCAAAGTACCAGCAGGATCTCAGCAGTCCTTTGGGTGGCACTTAGCTTCCACCAAGTTTGGGGCCCCAAGACTTTTGACAGTGCAGAGATGGCAGAATAAATTGCTGCTGGCTTAAACTGTTTTTACAGCACGTTCTGTTCTTGGCATCACTGCAGCCCAATAAACTTTTTGCTTTTATATTTGTTATGAAACAGTCCACTTTAAAGTGAAACCAATGATGGCTGCCCTTACATTGCCAGTGGAGTTGTAAGTTAAATGGAGTGCAATAACTGCATTGGGAGACACGAAGGCCCACCTAAATAAGGTCATTATTCCTGTATGACAGTGGCAACTATAACTGTTGTTGTCCTTTCTGGCTGCTGATAGGCTGGATGTGTAATACTATAGGTAAGCAGCAATTAGTATTTCCCCTCTGACCTGTACAGATCTTTCCCAGTTCTGCTCCAAGGGAATTTCACCAATTACCAATTGTAAAAGTTACTAAGAGCTGCGATTAATATTTTATTCCATCCCCTGATAATTTTCAATATTTTGTTTAATGCAGATGATATAATTAGGGTTTCTAGTTTCAGAGAGAGAGAGAGAGAGAGAGAGAGAGAGAGAGAGAGAGAGAGAGAGAGAGAAAGAGAGAGAGAGAGAGAGAGGAATTAACATTAATGGGTAATTAACCGACTAGTGCTTCCAAATGCTCCTTTTTATGTGTGAAATAAAACAGAAAATGCTGGATCTACACTGGTCAATCAGCATCTGTAAACAGAAACAAAAGGTTAGGGAGGTGGAGGGAGAGACCAGCAATTGCACCAGTTCTAGATCTCCAATATCCTTGTCTTGAGTTGCCTGTTCCACAAGTTTGAACTCTGTAAACTGTAAGTCTTACAGATTCTGGTGCCCGAACAGCAGGAACTCTAAGAGCAGACAATGTCAAGGATTATGGATGAGTTATATCTCAGAGAGGAGTGGGAACGGATCATTATAGACAGATGATCCGGTTGTGGCGGCTGACCAGTGGACCATGTTGACCGGAGTTGATGGAAGCCGTTTGGATTGTTAGCCCATCAAAGGCAGGTTAAAGATCAATGAGTGTGCAAAGATTAAATTATAAAATGAGATAGAAGATATGACAGGAGACTCATACATTAGGAGAAAAAAAAAAGGGAAGACACCCTATAGTGGGAACAGAATGGGTTCACAGAATGTTTAAAGTTAAGTGATGTTGATAATGATTTATTTGCTCAGAAAAATAAGATGGCATTTGGTTATTTCAAAGTTTGCTTCAATTTACATGAAGTGACATAATGATGTCAGACAATGTTTTGCTCTGCCTTCTTATAAACCTAGAAGGATGTTAACCCTTTCCACTGACAGGTGTTTTCTTAACTCAGCAAGGAACCACATTTGAATTGGTGAATTAAATTTTAAAGATATTGGACATTGTTAAATGAAAGTGAATATTTGCAGCATGGGCCAAAAGGATTTTATGATTTGACATATTAACCGCTTGGGTTCTTAAGCAGAGTCACAATGAATTCGCTGTTTCTTTTGTTTTAAGTAGGTGACCATCAGGAAGAAGGGGTGGAATTGACAATTAAGTTGCCCGCCAGAATTGGCAGCCGTAACCTATGTAGTAACACATCCCGCCGAATTTCCCCCGCCGTATATGATCTGTTCTGACTATGTTCACCTGTATATCCTGTATGGAGTATTTAGCGATCTGGGCAAGAAGAGGTTTTACGTCTGCGGACGGTAAACAGTTAATTACAGCACCAATATTGACAACTATGGTAGAAGCCGTAGGAAAAGAGGGCAAAGACTATTACATACACAAAGTAAAAGCACATTCGAAGATCAAACCGAGGTGGGACAGGAACAGAAAAGCAGACAAACTAACTAGAATGGACGCAGAGAAAGGGGTCCCATGGGATCCATTTGGAACGTGCTGGGGCTAGGGTCCTGGCGAACCAAATAACTAGGGCTGCAGAGACAGCTTTAAACTAATTAGTGGGGGGGGATGGTTCAGGTGAGCAGAAACCTAAAAGCTCAAATAATAAGGTGAAGGCAATGGAGCAGGGTAGCATTGGGAGAAACGAAAACCAGAGCGTGACAGGAAGGGACAGAATCTATAAACATAAGAGTGTATCAGAAACTGGGGCCGTAGCAGGAGAAAATGGTAAGAAAACACATTTAAAAGCTCTTTATCTGAATGCACGCAGCATTCGTAACAAATTAGATGAGCTGTCGGCACAAATAGTTACAAATGGGTATGATCTGGTAGCAAGGTGACCAGGACTGAACTAAACATTCAGGGGTACTGACAATTCGGAAGGACAGACAGAAAGGAAAAGGAGGTGGGGTAGCTCTATTGATAAAGGATGGAATCACTGAAATAGTGAGAAATTATATTGGCTCAAATGATCAGGATGTTGAAACAGTTTGGGTGGAGATAAGGAATAAGTTGGAAAAAGTCACTGGTGAGCGTAGTCTATAGGCCCCTTAACAGTAGCCACTCTGTTGGTCGGAGTATAAACCAAAAAATAGTGGGGGCTTGTAAAAAGGGAACAGCAATAATCATGGGTGATTTTAACCTCCATAATGATTGGACCAATCAAATTGGTCAGGGTAACCTTAAGGAAGAGTTCATATCGAGTGCGTAAGAGATGGGTTCCTTGAGCAGTATGTAACTGAACCAACCAGGGGGCAGGCTATCTTGGATCTGGCCTTGTGTAATGAGACAGGATTAATAAACAATCTCCTAGTAAAGGATCCCCTTGGAATGAGTGATCACTGCATTGTTGAATTTCAAAATTCAGATGGAGGGCGAGAAAGTTGGATCTCAAACCAGCATTCCAAGCTAAAATAAAGGAGACTACAAAGGTATGAGGGCAGAGTTGGCTAAAGTGGACTGGGAAAATAAATTAAAGTGTAGGATGGCTGATGAACAGTGACATACATTTAAGGAGATATTTCATAACTCATGAAAAATATATTCCAGTGAGGAGGAAAGGGTGTAGAAGAAAAGATAGCCATCCGTGGCCAAGTAAAGAAATAAAGGATGGTAAACCAATTAAAAACAAGGGCATACAAAGTGGCCAAAACAGGAGATTGGGAAACTTTTAAAAACCAGCAAAGAATGACTAAAAAAAAATGATTAAGCAAGGGAAGATAGACTATGAAAGTAAACTCGCACAAAATATAAAAACAGATAGCAAGAGTTTCAACAGGTATATAAAAAGGAAGAGTGGTTAAGTAAATGTTGGTCCCTTGGAGGGCGAGACCAGGGAATTAGTGATGGGGAACATGGAGATGGCAGAAACGCTGAACAAATATTTTGTATCAGTCTTTACAGTAGAGGACACTAAAAAATATCCCAACAGTGGATAGTCAAGGGGCTATAGGATGGGAGGAACTTAATCACAATCACCAAGGAAGTGGTACTCAGTAAGATAATGGGACTAAAGGCAGATATAAATCCCATGGACCTGATGGCTTGCATCCTAAGGTCTTAAATAACAGCAGGGATAGTGGATGCATTGGTTGTAATTTAGCAAAATTCCCTAGATTCTGGGGCGGTCCCAGCAGATTGGAAACTGCAAATGTAACAGCCCTATTTAAAAAAGGAAGCAGACAAAAAGCAGGAAAATTATAGACCAGTTAGCCAAACATCTGTGGTTGGGAAAATGTTGGAGTCTATTATTAAAGAAGCATGGTGGATAAAGGGGAACCAGTGGATGTGGCGTATTTGGACTTCCAGGAGGCATTTGACAAGGTGCCACATAAAAGGTTACGGCACAAGATAAAAGTTCACGGGGTTGTGGGTAATATATTACCATGAATAGAGGATTGGCTAACTAACAGAAAACAGAGTCGGGATAAATGGTTCATTCTCGGGTTAGCAATCAGTAACTAGTGGGGTGCCGCAGGGATTAGTTCTGGGACGCCAACTATTTACAATTTATATTGATGACTTGGATGAAGGGACAGAGTGTAACGTAGCCAAGTTTGCTGACGATACAAAGATGGGAGGAAAAGCAATGTGTGAGGAGGACACAAAAAACTTACAAAAGGACATAGACAGGCTAAAATTTGGCAGATGGAGTATAATGTTGGAAAGTGTTATGTTATGCACTCTAGCAGAAAAAAAAAATCAAAGATTTAAATGGAAAAAAATTGCAAAGTGCTGCAGGACAGCAGGACCTGGGGGTCCTGGTGCATGAAACACAAAAGGTGAGTATGCAGATGAGCAAGTGATCAGGAAGGCAAATGGAATGTTGGCCTTTATTGCAAAGGAGATAGAGTATAAAAGCAGGGAAGTCTTGCTACAGGTATACAGGGTATTGGTGGGGCCACATCTGAAATACTGCGTACAATATTGGCTTCCATATTTAAGAAAGGATATACTTGCATTGGAGGCAGTTCAGAGAAGGTTCACTAGGTTGATTTCCAGAGGTGAGGGGGTTGACTTATGAGGAAAGATTGAGTAGGTTGGGCCTCTACTCATTGGAATTCAGAAGAATGAGGGGTAATCTTATTGAAACGTCTAAGGTTATGAGGAGGGCTTGACAAGGTGGATGCAGAGAGGATGTTTCCACTGATGGAGACTAGAACTAGGGGGCATAATCTTAGAATAAGGGGCCGCCCATTTAAAACAGAGATGAGGAGGAGGAATTTCTTCTGAGGGTTGTAAATCTGTGGAATTCGCTGCCTCAGAGCTGTGGAAGCTGGGTCATTGAATAAATTTAAGACAAAGAGATAGACAGTTTCTTAACCGATAAGGGAAGAAGAGGTTATGGGGAGCAGGCAGGCAAGTGGACTGGAGTCCATGATCGGATCAGCCACGATCGTATTAAATGGCGGAGCAGGCTCGAGAGGCCATATGGAAGACTTGCTTCCACTCCTGAAGTGAGTTCGTTGGTGGCTGAACAGTCCAATACGAGAGCCATAGACTCGGTCACATGTGGGACAGATAGTGGTTGAGGGAAGGGGTGGGTGGGACTGGTCTGCCGCACGCTCTTTCCACTGCCTGCGCTTGATTTCTGCATGCTCTCAGCGTTGAGACTCGAAGTGCTCAGCGCCCTCCCGGATGCACTCAACTTAAGGTGGTCTTTGGTGAGGGACTCCCAGGTGTCAGTGGGGATGTCGCACTTTATCAGGGAGGCTTTGAGGGTGTCCTTGTAAAGTTTCCGCTGCCCACCTTTGGCTAGTTTGCCATGAAGGAGCTCTGCAGAGAGCACTTGATTTGGGAGTCTCTTGTCTGCCATGCAAACTATGTGGCCTGCCCACCAGAGCTGATAGAGTGTGGTCAGTACTTCAATGCTGGGGATGTTAGCCTGGATGAGAACGCTGATGTTGGTGCGCCTGTCCTCCCAGGGGATTTGTAGGATCTTTCAGATACGTTGTTGGTGATATTTCTCCAGCGACTTGAGGTGTTTACTGTACATGGTCCATGTCTCAGCCATACAGGAGGGTATTACTACAGCCCTGTAGACCATGAGCTTGGTGGCAGTTTTGAGGGCCTGGTCTTCAAACACTCTTTTCCTCAGGCGGCCGAAAGCTGCACTTTGGAGGAAGTGTTGAATCTCATCAATGTCTGCTCTTGTTGATAGGAGGCTCCCAAGATATGGGAAGTGGTCCACGGTGTCCAGGGCCACGCCGTGGATCTTGATAACTGGGGAGCAGTGCTATGCGGCAAGCACAGGCTGGTGGAGGACACTTGTCTTATGGATGTTTAGCGTAAGGCCCATGCTTTCGTACGTCTCAGTAAAGACGTCGACTATGCCCTGGAGTTCAGCCTCTATGTGCGCAGATGCAGGCGTCGTCTGCATACTGTAGCTCGACGACAGAGGTTGTGGTGGTCTTGGACCTGGCGACGACGCAGGTTGAACAGCTTCCTACTGGTTCTGTAGTTTAGTTCCACTCCAGCAAGATGCTTGTTGACTGAGGTGGAGCATGGCGAAAAATCCTTGTCCTGCGTCCCCGTGGGCGACAAACTGATCCTCCTCGGTGACTTCAACGCCAGGGTTGGCAAGGACAGAGATCTCTGGTGTGACGTGATTGGCAGAGAAGGGGTAGGGAAAGCCAACTCCAGCGGTACCCGATTCCTGACAAAATGTCCAGAGCACGAACTTGTCACCAACACCTTGTTCTGCCAGAGGGACAAATGCAAGGCATCGTGGCAAGACCCTCGCTCCAAGCGCTGGCACCTGCTCGACTATGTTCTCGCCAAGCCAGGAATCGCAATGGTGTGCGCATCACCCGCGCCATGATAGGAGCCGACAACTGGTGGACAGACCACCACCTAATCCGATCCACATAGCCCCAAAGCGGAGGGGGCAGAAGCAGTGGCGCAAAAAAGTCAATGGCGGAGCACTTAAGGACCCAGCTAAGAGAGAGTCCTATACAGCCAGCGCTTCATAGCTAACCTGGCGTGCCTTGATGACCCAGAGATGCAGAATGCCCACAGTGCTTGGTCTGCCCTCCAGGCCTCCAGAGACAGTGCCTGCAAAGAGACGCTTGGTCACTCAACCAGGAAACACCAGGACTTGTTTGATGAAAATGATCAGGAGATCCAAGAACTAATAGATTGTAAGCGCAGGGCATTTGAGCCTTAAACAAAAACCCAACGCAGGAGGAGCAAAGCAGCATTACAGACAGCTTAAGGCTGAGGTCCAACAAAAAACCCTGGACCTAAAGAACAATAATATAGAGATCAGAGAAGGCATGTTGTTTAACAACGGTAAGTGGATTGTGTCTGACAGATATCGAGAGGAATTCATGCAGCTTGCACATGGGGGGACTAAGGGCCGGACACCCCGACTGAAGATCACCTGGAAGCGAGTAGAGGAAGTGGGATGGTGGCCCCATCTGAGGGAATATCGAGGATTACTGTAAAACTGTTGTGTGTGCAGCTAACAATCGTGACCTGCCCAAGAAGGCTCCCCTGGGATATACTAGTCAACCAGAGGGGCCATGGCAGTGTATGCAAATAGATTTCATCGGGCCACTGACCACTACAAAGGGGGGCAATACTGTTTGGTTTTAGTGGATAGTTTCACAAAATGGGTGGAAGATATATAGCATGATGGAAGTACTCTGGCTCATGACAGTGATTCTGCTTTATCTCGAAGATTCAACATCAGCTTATTTGGCACCCAGGGGCACTCCTACTTATTTCTGTTATGACGGCTCAAATCACCATTGTTCCAGCAACAACACCCCAAGGTGAGGCCCAGAACATTACCCTCCAGTCCATCAAGGGGAATTGTAATACCATGTGCTCGGGTACAGTATGGGGTACCACCTATGAGGTCCAAGAAGGTAGTAGGGTGTGCATAAAATGCAACAAGCGACCACCAGTGTGGTTTGTGCAAGCAGAAGTGAGTGACCACTCAAGGTATCAGCAGGTAGGGGACCCGAAAGGAAATATAGGGATCCCGACCCAATCCCAAGACACTGGATATACCTGGTTATGTTGGCCTCGATGGTGGAAAACTCATGAGGGAATTTACAGATGTGCAAGTCAGAGAGCGGTAACGTATGGTTTCAAGCTGGACCCGGACAGACCGGTTGCAACTGCAGTGGAATTCCAACCTCGTGCAAAAGTCCCTCCCTCGGTGAACGCAACACATTTGCGGGAAAGACAGCCTACAATTCCAATTGTTTGTCCTAAACACATCCCAGGTCCAACAAACTGGCTTGTGGTAAGCCCAACTCTGATGATATTGTACTATGATGTGCATCACAAAGTGGTGCCTGTAATATTGAATCTGACCAAAGTGGGACTACCTGGGAGGTGCAAGCCTGAGATAACACGATTATATGGGAGAATGATATGGGAATTAATAAAGGGATTTTGGGGGAGGGCCAGTACAACCTTAACAGAATCAGAATTAGAACAGTTATATTACACCAAATCCAAGGAGTGTAATAAGCTTAATCATGCCCTCGAATAAAAATGGTGCACGGTGGCGAGGCCGGATAAATGATGCCACGATTGTTTTTAATACCAGAACCTCCTTCGTAAACAGTCTTGATTTAGCTAGCTTAAACCAGTCCGTTAGAGAGGTTAGGAATCAATTAAAAGAAAATTGAATGAAATGAATGATCTGGAGCAAGAGGAATTGAGGGAGGGCCAAATACTGACCATTTATTTGCAAGATGTGGTTAAACATCTAGAATCCTATGCCAAAGAATAATCAGATTATAGAAGAGAATGGGGAAGCCTTCAAAGAGGCTGCGCAAAACGATCTATGTGACATGTATGGATCTTGGTTAGTGGAAGAAGCCTGGGAAAACCTGCAGCATGTTGCTGAGGGAAAGCTCCCCTCGTGGGTAACTGATTGCCCTCAGATCTCAATGTCCACTTACCAACTTACTAAGACTTTGTGCCAAGTCAGAAGGTTGGTACAGGTGTACCCGGTGAGGCACGAGTGCCATCTACAGGAACAGAATGACATCCCCCTGTTAGGGACAGTATTGTATTATCCTATTTTGCATGAACCCCTAATCCTTTGTTGTGAGTGGAGAACATCAGGGAGACCATTTAATATAGAGTACAGTGACCAGAGTGGATGGGATGACATGGGTAGCCCAAGATCTAGCCGGGTGTGCTCAAACTCGGGAGACGTTCACTTGCCCCTACGATGTGGTAGAATATGCAGCCCCTGCGTGCGGGTTTAATTGGGATGGGATAGCAAGGAACTCACCATGAAAGTAATTGCAGGACAGCATTTTCCCCATACGATCCGCATATAGAGGGAAGAGTGAATATTGTACCACCACCACACACCGGGAATAACAATCTGACTTGTCCCATCGTGGTGGGAACTTTTTGCTTTACTCCAGTTCAAAATGTGAGTCTTGGGGGTGTGGATTTTATTAAGCATTTATTCACATAAGCAAGTAGCTATGGCTCTAAAAGAAGAGTGAAAAGAGCGGTTGCACCAGTATGTGGCTTGATTCAGCTAGGAAATTCCACCTCTACCAGAACACGGTGAACTGCATAAAGAAGTGTGCAACATCGGGGCGATTTGTCCTGGTGCGACATCGACATGAATATCGAAATTCATCCTTGGATATGGATTATCTCATGTGTTGGTCATTGTTCAGTTGATGATTGTGTTGTATCACTTGGTAATAACCTGCCGTGTTAACAGGAGACGCAGTGAGTGGCTCAAGCTGTTACAGAAGATGCTGAAGAAAGACGACTACAAGCTGTGACTTGAAGATTCGAGTCCAGTCACTTAAAGGTGGTTTTGTAAGAATACACCATTTTCTGCTTTAATTTTTTCTGTAACTAAAATTGCCGAACTTAAAAAAAAACTAACCAAATTCTGTAACCAGCAAACCTTGCGAAGCCAAGAAGCTACTGTGGGAACTGCTAATTAAGCAAAAGCTGTACTTTCACAGATAGAAGGAATAACCGACCTTGGACAGACGGTGGAGATATCCCGAGGAATTGATAAGACCATCTGTGGAAAATGAAGTATTTAAGAAACATTTGTAATGAACGGATTATTGATAAGAACATTGAAAAAACATCACATTTAATTAACTGTCTGAAGAGGGAAAAAACTCTGGCCTTACGCAGTGGCTGGTAACCAATTTCTTAAGTATAATGACAGTGTGAGTACACAGTACCTGACTCCAGCCAGAGAGGAGACAGCTTCGTCAGTTGTCAACTACAGAGCCACAAACTAAATTACTAGGCACTTGAGTTAAGCGCGAGTGGAGTTTTTGCTTAGAATTGTGTAAGTATAATGTAAATAGCTCCATACAGTAACTGTTTATTGATGCTATTGGATTGTACTCTTGTGGAATTTTAGGTAAAGGTTACCCAGTGAGGGGAACTGCTAATATCCTTGTCTTGAGTTGTCTGTTCAAGTCTGAACTCTAAAATGCTCAGACAACAAATCTTACAAGACTGGCTTCTGAGATGGTGGGGACCTTTTTATAGAAACATTTAAAATCATGAAAGGGATAGACGCAGAGAGGTTGTTTCCATTGGTGGGGGAGACTAGAACTAGGGGGCACAGCCTCAAAATACGGAGGAGCCAATTTAAAACAGAGTTGAGAAAGAATTTCTTCTACGAGGGTTGTGAATCTGTGGAATTCTCTGCCCAAGGAAGCAGTTGAGGCTGGCTCATTGAATGTTTTCAAGTCAAAGATAGATAGATATTTAAGCAATAATGGAATTAAGGGTTACGGGGAGAGGGCGGGTAAGTGGAGCTGAGTCGACGACCAGATCAGCCATGATATTATTGAATGGCGGAGCAGGCTCGAGGGGCTAGATGGCCTACTCCTGTTCCTAATTCTTATGTTCTTATGACCTCAAGTGGAGGATGATATGGATCATACACTCGGCACATCTGGTTGAAGATGGTTGCAAACGCTTCAGCCTTGTTTTATGCATTCGCGTGCTGGGCTCCATCATCATTAATGATGGGGATATTCATGGAGCCTCCTCCACCCCCCAATAGTTTAATTGCCCACCACCATTCACAACGATGTGGCAGTACGGCAGAGCTTTGATCTGATCCATTGATTGTGGGATCGCTTAGCTCTGTCTATTACATGCTGCTTAGCATGCATGTAGTCCTGTGTTGCAGCTTCCCCAGGTTGGCACCTCATTTTTACATATACCTGGTGCTGCTCCTAGCATCATCGTAGACAAACCCTCAGAATCTAAAAAGGAATCCTTAGGTGGCTGAGCAATACGAGAACCACAGTCCCAGTCACAGGTGGGACAGATAGTCGTTGAGGGAAGGGGTGAGAGGGACTGGTTTGCCACACGCTCTTTCTGCTGCCTGCGATTGGTTTCTGCATGCTCTCGGCAATGAGACGCGAGGTGCTCAGCGCACTCCCGGATGCACTTCCTCCAATTAGGGCAGTCTTTGGCAGGGACTCCCAGATGTCAGTGGGGATGTTGCAATTTATCAGGGAGGCTTTAAGGGTGCCCTTATGTTTCCTCTGCCCACCTTTGGCTCGTTTGCTGAGAAGTTGTTCAGAGTAGAGCGCTTGTTTTGGGAGTCTCGTGTCTGGCATGTGAACAATGTGGCCTGCCCAGTGGAGCTGATCAAGCGTAGTTAGTGCTTCAATGCTGGGGATGTCGGCCTGGTCAAGGACGCTAATGTTGGCGCATCTGTCCTCCCAGGGGATTTGTAGGATCTTGCGGCGACATCGTTGGTGGTATTTCTCCAGCGACTTGGTGTCTACTCTGTAGATGGTCCATGTCTCTGAGCCATACAAGAGTGCGGGTATTATTACAGCCCTTTCAACCATGAGCTTGGTGGCAGATTTGAGGGCCTGGTCTTCAAACACTTCTCAGGTAGCCGAAGGCTGCACTGGCACACTGGAGGTGGTGTTGAATCGCGTCGTCAATGACTGCTCTTGTTGATAAGAGACGCCAGAGGTATGGGAAATGGTCCACGTTGGCCAGGGCCGCGCCATGGATCTTGATGACTGGGGGACTGTGCTGTGCGGCGAGGACAGGCTGGTGGAGGACCTTTGTCTTACGAATGTTTAACGCAAGACCCATGCTTTCGTACGACTTAGTAAATACGTCGACTATGTCCTGGAGTTCAGCCTCTGTGCCCAGGCGTCGTCCGCATACTGTAGCTCGAGGGCAGAGGTTGGGGTGGTCTTGAACCTGGCCTGGAGATGACGAAAGATGAACAGGTTCCCACTGGTTCTGTAGTTTAATTCCACTCCAGCAGGGAGCTTGTTGACTGAGGTGGAGTATGGCAGCAAGGAAGATTGAGAAGGTGGTTGCGGCGATGACGCAGCCCTGTTTGACTTCTAGCGTGCTCTTCTGCGCTCCTCATTGAACCAGGGATGGTCCCCTGGCTTGGTGGTCATGGTAGAGTGAGGTTACAGATTGTGGTGGAATACAATTTTGCTACGGCTGATGACTCTCAGCGCCTCATGGATGCCCAGTTTTGAGTTCTTAGATCTATTCTGAATGTATCCCATTTAGCACGGTGGCAGCACCACATAACACGATGGAGGGTGTTCTCAGTGTGAAGATGGGATTTCGAATCCACAAGGACTCTGCGGTGGTCACTGCGACCAATGCGGTCATGGACAGATGCATCTGCAATTATGTAATCTGTAAATTAATGATGAGCTCAAGTACATTTTTCCCTCGTGCTAGTTCTCTCACCACCTGCTGCAAGCCGAGTCTTGTAGCTATGTCCTTGAACCCATGACCTTCTGATTCAGGCAATAGTACTACAAATGAGCAAGGCTTACCCCAAGACTCAATATGTTGAACCCAAAAATCTATACATAGTTGGGCATGGAGATAGTTGGGCATGGAGATACACAGACTGGTTTCACCCAACTGGCCAGACAGGACATTCTGCGATAACTAGAGCCACGACTGCAACTGGTAACAATTGATTTCCATGGTGACAAGCACTGAAGTTTCTCAAATTACTTAACCCCAAAAGTAGACTCATGAGAACAGCTCTCACACTAATAGCCCATGCTTGGCACTAACCTTTATACATATCCATGAAATGTTGGCAAAACAGTTGGCCAAATCTCAAGGATGTGTCATACTAGTTTCATAAGACATCTACATATGTGTTCACAACATGGGCAGCATAGGGCGACTCCAAAACTAGTCACATTGCTTTGTAGCCTGGTAAATAACCTTGATTTATCTGGCAGATACCTCACCCAAGATCAACAAATATCTTAACTAAAAGAAACAAAGAAAAAGGTGGAGGAAGAAAACAATAATCAATAGGAAGCAGTAAGATATGGAAAATAATCCCCTTGGTGAAGTCAGGCATGTTTAGGACACTTAGAATTATGGGATGTATACCATCAGGGATCTCAAGTGGTGCTTTTAGTTATCCCAACACACCAAAGTCAATTCACACCACCAATAAATACTACCCAAGGTCAAGTCATTGGCATTACCTCTTGATTTAAAATAACCTTTCATTCCACAGACAATTTAAAATAACTAAAAATATTTTCACTTCTAAGTAAAAAAAAGAACAGAAACAATCTAACAAGAAAATGATGCACTGTAATTCTTGTAGCGAGAGTCCAGACTATGGATTGCAAAAAGCAGACCAGTCATTTTTTTGACCAGACAGGCAGAAAAAAAAAATTCAACTTCCTACATGTTCTACTAATAGCCTATAAAATTAATAACTTAACATCTTGTACTGTCAACTCCAGATTATATGCAACCAACACAGAATATAGAACTGTACTGAGCTACGCCTTCCTATCACAAAAATCCAGATCCAAGCATCCAGTTTAAAACACACACACAAAATGTGACAGCTCTGCCAAATATTACTGTGATGTAGCCGAATGGAGTCACTTTAGAAAAAGTGAATAATGCAATTTTTTAATATAAAAACAATGTGAATGATTAAATGGGCTGCAGTGCAAACACAAGCATCAATTATGCTCAGCATCATTTCAATAATGCTAATTTAAACTTTTTTTGCAACATTATTTTTCTCTAAGTTATGTAGATTCTGATCCAAGGGTAAAAAGTCTAAGCAAACCAGTCAGTATTTAATTGTACAATTACCTTTGCGCCATGCCACCTCAGAAAATGAAAAAAAGCGAGAGCTTGAAGTGTTAAAAGTTCTGCTGATGCACAAGGCTGGCAATGCAGTACAGGACAACAATCAAAAGAATAAAGTCTGTTCAATACATGCTTAAGCGATCTTTTGATCAGCTTTGGTACTGCTTGTTCCAAAGTGCTTAGTTGTTGGAGAGGTCTTCGTGATGCTGTCGGTTGACTCAGTTGAATTGTACAGAGGATAGACGTGCACAGACTGCAACTAAAAAGCCTAAAAACTAAATGACTCTCAGATTCCATCTCTGTCACACTTACACTATCCAAGCTAAAGCCATTATCTATTATATATAGTCATGTCAGCAATATAACTGATGCCCATGGCTCTTCTAAAACATTTTGGCTTGTCCAAATTAGTGCAATTCTAATTCTATACAATCAGAATGATAATATTGAACTGTTGGCTTCCAGTATTCTTCATTATCCAAAGTGGGTACAACCACTCTATCACTGCTACTGTTCCTAAAGACAAATATATGAATGCAGATACATTTATTATCGAATCTCAAACTCCTTCACTTGCAGAAACCTATACTTTCAGTACACAGCAACCTCCATAAATTCCAAGTAAACATCCATCTCCTAGACCATGGGAGAATAACTCACCCAACAGATCAGTGAGTGCATTGGAATGTCAGTGCCACACTATGTTCTTAAACACAAAGCTTCTTGTGTATGCAGTTTTTTAAAAAAACTCCCAGAACTTTTGTGCCTGTGTTTACATAAACACAGGGCCTAGGTTACATTGTTGGCACAGCAACCATTTGCACATAAACTCCAGGATAGTTTTCTGTCTTTCTAAAGAAATTTCTGCTCCATTGACATTTACCTTCAGAAAATTAATTTTGTCCACAGATTTACACCATTTACAGCTGGTCTAAATACCAAGTTATTTTCTTTAAAGTAATTATAATTCATGATCATACTTAAAAGCAAGATGCAAAGAATAATTCATGCACATTTCACCGGAAAACAGATAGAAATTTGCATCTTGGCAGAGGCACAGTTTACTTTGTTAAATTGGCAGATGAGCAACTTCTCACCATTAGGTTCTGCATTTTAATTTTGAGCCCTGCAATCCATGGAACATTTTTTCCTTGAAAAACTTCATTGTTAATAACCTACTGTAAATTTCCATGAATTAACCTGCCCATAAAAGTCTTCGGACAGACCTAAAGACTCCAAACGATTGATTTTTTTTTAGGCGATTAAATTTGAGAGAGAGCATAACTATTTTTGGAAGGAGTGGCAGCTCCATGTTGATCAACTGCTTCAAAGTTCATGCATTAGTTAAATGCCTGAAAGAATTAAAATAATTCAGTTATAGATGAGGAATTATATAATTAGCCATTATTTCCTTAAAAATTAGTACCACACGAAAAGGATTAAATAGCTCATGCATACACCCCTCTATGAGTAGATGCATTATCCAAGCTTGATGATTCTATTGCATGAATAGGAAAGGAATTTTGATAATAGACAGTAAAGTATGTATGTGCAGGACCAATTCCCTACTAGTGACATCGCAACACAGTTGATTTTAAAGGATTTTGCCCCACTAGTCTGCTTACACACTCTGCTACACAACAACTCACCAGCCAAAACAGAGAATCGACTTGCTCCTTACGTCATGCTCTCACGAAACGTCTCCAACCCAAAATGTCAAGACATCTGTCCTCCCCTGAGCGGAGATAAGTTGACATTTAGGCAGGAGGCTCTTAGTCATAGCACAGCGTCAGCTGGGCTCCGAGTACAATGTATGGGCATATTGTTTTTTCTCCTTTTGTGGTTGGCAGGTCTACTGCGTTTCTCTTGCAGTTAATTTATTTGATGCACGACAGCTTTTTTTCATTTAGAACATACGAATTAGGAGCAAGAGTCGATCATTCGGCCCTTCGAGCCTGCTCCACTATTCAATATCATGACTGATCTTCAACCTCAACTCCACTTTCCCACCCGATCTCCATATCCCTTGATTCCCCTAGAGTCCAAAAATCTATCTATCTCAGCCTTAAATATATTCAATGACTCCACATCTACAGCCCTTTGGGGTAGAGAATTCCAACGATTCACAGCCCCAAGTGAAGAAATTCCTCCTTATTATAGTCTTAAAGGGCCGACCCCTTATCCTGAGACTGAGCTTCCGAGTTCTAGACTCTCCAGCCAGGAGAACAACCTGTTAATCCTCTTCAGTATCTTATATGTTTCAATGAGACCACCTCTCATTCTTCTAAACTCCAGAGAGCATAGGCTCCATCTGCTCAATTTCTCATGTGTTTGTGCACATGGACCCCTGCTGTGTCTTTTCAATCCTGCCTCTATTTGCATATTCTGTGTCCTTTCGATGGGCCCAAGTTTCCACATGATTTGCGCCTGATTTTTAGGAGCAACTGGTGCAGAACGGCCTATCTTAGAAATCGCAATTCTCCACATTTTTTTTCTGCAGTTCTAGTCAGGTAGAACAGTTCTACTTTGGAACAGAATTTTTTCTTCAAAAGGGGGCGTGTCCAGCCACTGACACCTGATTTCAAAGTTTCCACAATGAAAACATACTCCAAACTAAGTTAGAATGGAGCAAGTGAAGATTTTTGTAGAACTGAAAAAACCTGTTCTACACATTAAAAAAATCAAGCGCAGGTTACAAATTAGGCATCCAGAACGAGGTGGGGGGGGGGGGGGGGAAGGGAAGTCAAGTCATTAAATTCTACAATAAATCCTTATTTATACTTCTACAAATATTATACAAATAAATCCAACCTGAATAAACATTTATAAGCAAAGAAAAGATTAAATAAACCATCTTCCTACCTGTGTGAAAGTGCTTCAGGCACGGAGAATGCTGCAGTCAGCCTGAAGCGCCCGTTCTTCCCGCGGTGGCCGGGGGGGGGGGGGGGGGGGGGGGGGGGACAGTGAGAAGGCTGCAAGTGCTGATGGCAATGTGCTTTTATTAAAAAAGTGTTCAAAAATTAAACAGCTACAAAGAACTATATTTAAATGGCCGAGTGCCAATGTTTTTTTTCACGCTGCGCGTGCGCGAATGCTCCAACACGCACGCACAGCGTTGCCGGCAGGAAAAAAAACTAATTTAAATAGTACCCGCCCCCTCCCACTTACAAAATCGGTGCGAGTGTAGGCTCCGCCCCCCTGGGCGCCGCACCAGGCAGATAAGGAGCTGCAGAACGCTCCAGAACCGCGATTTTTTTTTTTTAAGACGCCGTTTTAGGCGCGAAAAATGGGCGCCCAGCTCGGAGGGGTGCCCGTTTTTTATCGTGTGGAAACTTGGGCCCGATATGTCTGCGTGGTCACGAAACTGTTTTCTAATGAGCAGTTTGCAAATCATTCATCACATGAACTCCCTCTCACGAACTGGTGCAATTGCTGGTTTCCCCCTCCCTTTACCTCCATAACCTATTGTTTCTGTTTACAGATGCTGATTGACCTGTGTATATCCAGCATTTTTTGTTTCATTTCACAAATAAAAAGAGCATTTGGAAGCACTAGTAGGTTAATGACCCATTAATGTTAATTCAACTCTTTCTCTCTCAATTGCACTCCAACTCCATGAAACCAGAAACCCCAATGATATCATCTGCATTAAACAAAATATTGAAAATTATCAGGGGACGAAATAAAATACTAATCACAGCACTTAGCAACTTTTACAATTGGTAATTGGCAAGATTCCTTTATTATAGCAGAACTGGGAAAGATCTGTACAGGTCAGAGGGGGAAATACTAATTGCTGCTTATATATAGTATTACACATCCAGCCTATCAGCAGCCAGAAAGGACAACAGCAGTTATAGTTGCCACTGTCATACAGGAATAATGGCCTTATTTCAGTGGGCCTAAGTGTCTCCATTTAACTTGCAACCAACCCCACTGGAAAAGGGCAGCCATCTTTAAAGTGAAATGTCCCATAATAAATGTAAAGAAAGTAGTTTATTGGGCTGCAGTTATACAGAGTACAGAATGTGCTTTAAAAACAGTTTAAGCCAGCAGTAATTTATACTGCCATCTCTGCACTGTCAAAAGTCAACATACTGTATGTGTGCAAAATATTAAACAAGCATAAACACTGCTCAGCAGTGTCCCAACAAATATCAAATCTTCATCATTTAAAAAGTGGACAGATAGCTCTTTATTAATCTTAAAAGTGAAAGTAAACCAGGAATTTTAATTTATGCTTAGAAAGTCAACTTTGCACCCGCCACAATTATATTGCAATCAATGTGAAGCCAAAGCAATGTGAAACATTGGAGCACGTGAATTATCTCAGACCTACAAATTTACAAAATAAAAGGTAATTTATTCAGTTTACAGGACATGGGAGATCGAATTGTGTGTAAAACTTAGAACCTCCGCAGGAAGGGTCATTGCTGAAGCTAAACGTAAATCTCTCCACACCAATACCTCATTAGCAGGAGAGAACAAGAAGCCTTTTAAAGAGATTATAATTGACAATTCTAGGCTCTCTCTGGATGAGATATGCTGAGCATGATTTTTTATTAAAACCACATAAGAAAGGTTGAGGCACTGCACTTTGAATTTACGGTGCACGTTGCAGATGCCAGTAAATCTGACCCTCTACTGCTGATCGTATAGATTTTGGACACAAGACCTGCAAAGTTTCATAAAATGTAGGTCAATTTTCTAAAGGAAAAATTATCTCCTGCAATTCTCAAAACAAGATATTACCAGCATCACTCATTTCTATAGTCAAGAGTTTTTTTTTTTAAATAAGGGGTTGATGACAACAGTTTTGAAAGGAAGGAGTACAGTACTAGAGGAGAGGGAACCATTTTGTGTCATCTCGCATAGGTGGTCAGTTGTTTAGTGGGAACTGACTTAAGAAGGGAGGTGAATTTCATGAGCAAGATGAGCTTGGCTGAGAGGAGAGGAGAGGGGGGGGGAGGGAGAGAGAGAGAGAGAGAGAGATGCAGCTGAACTGATGGTGTCAATCTTCATGACAAAATTCCAAGAGCTCATCATACGAGCTGGAGGAGATTGAAGGGGGTAGGGAGGTGTTTAAGGAGATAGATGGTGTATCCATCACTTTCAAAAAGGAAATAAAATGCCATTTCCAAAGTCTAATCTTAGCAATATTGTACAGCAGTTTGTTCAATTTAGCTGAAGGCATCAAATTTGTATAAATGTACATGGATGTCAACCATATAAACAAAACCATGGCATCCCAAAAAGATATGCATACACATAGATCACATTTAGCAAAGTCAGACAGTAATATAAGGATGCATTTTATCAGTGATCTAAATTCATCATAAATGCTTAAATGAGCATTTGTCTGCTGAGTATGTGGCAATCTTCTGATAGACTGAAACAACATTTGATTTACTGTTTGCTTATGTATTCATTGTGCTCCTGACTCAGTTCCTCCTATAATCCGCAATGCAGTTTAACTTGACACCATTCCAATTGCAGCTTGCAAATAAATGGTAGTTATCCGGTGACCTGCAAGTCTCCTGTCAGCCCATCCGTCTCTCCAATGTAGTTTGACAGGTTATTTTTTGAGAGCTCTCTATTTATTTCACTGATTGCTGTCTGTATTTGCAGTAACACCCCCAACAATATTGTGTCACAGTATCATTGCAGAATGTGCACTTATAATTAATTTCCCTCTAAAAACAGGATGCCTTGCATTTAAATCTGCAATCACTCCAGGCAATGGTCTGCCCGTTTTATTAAAAGGAATTTGCTGCCCAGCCAGCATTATAAATGAACAGGAGCTGACAGGGTCACAGCTAGTGCAGCTCAACTCAGTGGATGCTCTGGAGACCCATCGCTCTGTTTAAGTATCAGCCATTGAATCAGTGGTAACATCCTCACCTGAGTCAGAAGGTCATGGGTTCAAGTCCCACTTCAGGGACTTGAGCACATAAATCTAGGCTGACACTCAAGTGCAGTGCTGAGGGAGTGCTGCACTGTCAGAGGTGTTGTCTTTCAGATGAGATGTTAAACCTGTTCTCTCAAGTGGCTGTAAAATATTCCATGGCACTATTTCGAAGAGCAGGGGAATGTATGCCCAGTGTCCTGGCCAATATTTATCCCTCAATCAACATAACAAAAACAGATTATCTGCTCATGATCACATTGGTGTTTGTGGGAGCTTGCTGTGCGCAAATTGGCTGCCGCATTTCCTACATTAGAATAGTAACTACACTTCAAAAAAATACTTAATTGGCTGGAAAGCACTTTAAGCCACCCGGTGGTCGTGAAAGGCGCTATATAAATGCAAGTTTTCTTTCTTTCAAATAGGCTGGCGCATTTCCTACAAAGGTGACAACACTTCAAAAAGTACTTCATTGGCTGCAAAGGGACGTCGTGAAAGGCGCTATATAACTGCACCTCTTTCTTTAGAAGGCCCTCGGCACCTTCCAGACAGATGAGGCCGAGAGGAACTGGCGTTCCCCGACAAACCTCGCTCTTTGCCGTTACAAAGTTGACCTAAAACTCGGGGATTTGCTGCAGCCAGGATGCGAGGGCGGTTTCAGCCCCCGAGCGTGATGCTTAAATTTCATCGAGCCTATTTAAAATGTCCTGCCCGCTCTCTGTCTTTACCTGTGTGAGGCACGGTGCTGCAGTAACCTCTCGGCGACAATTCCTCCACACGGACCAGCGAGCGAACAACCACTGTGGACGCGCGAGCTCCGCGCACTAAGTCCAGTTCCCTCCCCCCACACCGCAGTTTGAACTCGGCACGTTCCGCACGGCCAGCCAATCACCTCGCTCCCGCTCCCAACGGTCAGCCCCTCTACACCTCGCGAGATCCGGTAAGCGGGCGTGGGGAGGGGGGCGCTGAAGTATGTCAGCAGATTTCGAGGAACTGCCTATGATGATGATGAAAGAAATAACTTGGCATTTATATATAAAGGCACCCACTGCGGAGTCTGCAAATCTGAAATATGAACACAAAAGTGCTGGGCATTTTGTAAATCACGATCCCAAAGCGCTTTACAGCCAATGAAGTACTTTTTTCCAAGTGTGGTCACTGCTGTAATGCAGCAACCAATATGCGCACAGCAAGCTCTCACAAACAGCAATGTGATCATGACCAGATAACATGATTTTTAGTGATGTTGGTTGAGGGATAAATACTGGCCAGGACATCTCCCCTACTCCTCTCTGAAATAGTGGCTTAGGATCTTTTACATCCACTTGAGAGAGTAGACGGGGCCTCGGTTTAACGTCTCATCGGAAAGTTGGCACCTCGAACAGTGCACCGCTCCCTCGGCACTGCACTGGAATGCCAGCCTTGATTTATGTGATCAAGTCCCTGGAGTGGGACTGAAACCCACAATCTTCTGACTCACGAAATCTGCATTTATATGTAAAGGCACCATACTGTGGATGCTGTAAATCTGAAATCTGAATATAAAAGTGCTGGACATTTTATATATCACGATCCCAAAGCGCTTTACAGCCAATGAAATACTTTTTCAAGTGATGTTGGTTGAGGGATAAATATTGGCCCGGACAACTCCCCTGCTCTCCTTCGAAATAGTGGCATAGGATCTTTTACATCCACTTGAGAGAGCATCATCATCATAAGCAGTCCCTCAAAATCAAGGAAGACTTGCTTCCATTCTAAAGGTGAGTTCTCATGTGACTGTACAGTCCAATGTGGGAATTACAGTCTGTGTCACAGGTGGGGCAGACAGTGATTGAAGGAAAGGGTGGGTGGGGAGCCTGATTTGCCACACACTCCTTCCGTTGTCTGCGCTTGATTTCCACATTCTCTTGGCGACAAGACTCGAGGTGCTCAGCACCCTCCCAGATGCATTTTGGGTGTTCTTGAGTCAGGGATTCCCAGGTGCCAGTGAGGATGTTGCACTTTTATCAAGGAGGCTTTGAGGGTGTCCTTGAAATGTTTCCTCTACCCACCTGGGGCTCGTTTGCCGTGTCGGAGCTCCGAGTAGAGCGCTTGCTTAGGGAGCGCATGCGGACGATGTGGCCCGCCCAACGGAGCTGGTCGAATTTGAGAGAGCAGAAGTGTGGTCACTGCTGTAATACAGCAACCAATTTTTGCACAGCAAGCTCCGACAACAGCAATGTGATAATGACCAGATAATCTGTTTTGCTTATGTTGATTGAAGGGATAAATATTGGCCAGGACACCAGGGATAATTCCCCTGTTCCTCTTCAAAATAGTGCCATGGGCTCTTTTACATCCACCTGAGAGAGCAGACGGGGCTTCGGTTTAACATCTCATCCCAAAGACGACACCTCCGACAGTGCAGCACTCCCTCAGCACTGCACTGGAGTGTCAACTTAGATTTTTGTGCTCAAGTCTCTGGAGTGGGACTTAAACCTGCAATCTTCTGACTCAGAGGCGAGAGAGCCATGGGCAAGGCAGTTAAGGAAAGACATGAGAAAGATGGTGAGGAACTGGGGAAGGACATGAAACTTTCAGCTCTGTATCAAATCTACTGCTTTTACAATTCATATGACTCTATATCAAGATTTTACCTAATTTATTTAGTTCCCCGATTAAATTGTATACAGATTTATTTCTGTCTCCCAAAAGCCAATCTTAAGATGTCCATCGCTCATAAAACAAATGTGTAATTGAGCCACAGGGATTAGGAAGGTCCCAGGTTTAATTCTGAGTCAGCCTATTTTAGCTAGGAATGGGAATGGGGTACAGATACTACAATTAGCCTCAGCACCGTTAAATAGGGCAAGATGAACCAGAGTTCTTGCTCTTGATTGATGTTCTGTAATCCCTGCAGGAAAGTGGGCCTGTGTGTAATGAGTACAGGATCAGGCTTAGTTGTGGTGCCAGCTGCAATCAAATATCCTGATGACACTGTCGGCGTACACATGAAAAATTGGGTAAGGCAGCGGACAGCACATGCTGCCTGTGCAACTATATCTCATACCAGAGTCACTGTTCGTAGTCCAAGGTAAAAAGGCTGCTTATATCTGCATCATTTATGCCATTCGGGATTTCAAAGGTGTGTATCATGCCTGTTTTTAGTCTTTCTCTTGAATAAAAATAAATTTAGCTCTGGGAATCTCTGCTAACTTCAATCCTTTAATCCTAAAATCACTGTTGTCCTTTTTCTGTAAATCCTTCAAATACATCAATGTGCATTTAATGGTAGGTCACCAAACATTACATCTAATAATCTGGAAATGTGGCCTCATCAATGACCTACATGAATGTCAAGCATCCCAAATACGACTAAATTAAGCTGGTTCGAGGCAAGGCAAACTCTCAGTAGAGCGTCGGAGGTTAGTAACATATAACAAGAATACGGAAGGATTTAATTTTAAACAAAAGAGAAGTACATAAAAACATTTTTGAAGCAACCACGACAGATTGTAATGAGTAGCATGTCGTACTTTCTCCTGTCATACTGCTTGGTCCTCCTCTGATCTACCAGTGGTGCCATGGGAATTTGCTTTCTAGAGACATGTATCCCAGAACATTTTGATTTCTGACACTGTATTTTGGAGTAGATATTTTTTTCAGATTTCTGATGTGTATAATACCTCAAGCTGGACAGAATCATGTTTTTAGCAAGATAAATATACTTGTTTCTTGTGGTAATAATGTACTGAGCTGTACATTATTACCACAAAGCCTTGACTCCACAAACAAGACTGTGACTGTTTGACATCAATTTGTGCATGAGTCATTGGCAAGACTGAAATCACTGCACTGCCAGAAATTGTGTTTTCCAGTCTCATATTCCATTCCCCTTCCTAGCTATTCAGGCTGAACTCAGAATTGTGCAAATTGGATATCCAATTTGACCATTAGTTGAGCTTCAAATTCAAAATGCTACTTATCAATCTGACCACAGAAGGCAGAATATTATCTGGACGGCGGCAGATTAGGAAAAGGGGAGGTGCAACGAAACCTGGGTGTCACGGTTCATCAGTCACTGGAAGTGGGCATGCAGGTACAGCAGGCGGTGAAGAAGGCAAATGATATGTTGGCCTTCATAGCTAGGGGATTTGAGTATAGGAGCAGGGAGGTCTTACTGCAGTTGTACAGGGCCTTGGTGAGGCCTTACCTGGAATATTGTGTTCAGTTTTGGTCTCCTAATCTGAGGAAGGACGTTCTTGCTATTGAGGGAGTGCAGCGGAGGTTCACCAGACTGATTCCCGGGATGGCTGGTCTGACATATGAGGAGAGACTGGATCAACTGGGTCTTTATACATTGGAGTTTAGAAGGATGAAAGGGGATCTCATAGAAACGTATAAGATTCTGATGGGACTGGACAGGTTAGATGCGGGAAGAATGTTCCCGATGTTGGGGAAGTCCAGAACCAGGGGACATAGTCAGGATAAGGGGTAGGCCATTTAGGACTGAGATGAGGAGAAACTTCTTCACTCAGAGAGTTGTTAACCTGTGGAATTCCCTGCCGCAGAGAGTTGTTGATGCCAGTTCATTGGATATATTCAAGAGGGAGTGAGATATGGCTCTTACGGCTAAAGAGATCAAGGGGCATGGAGAGAAAGCAGGAAAGGGGTACTGAGGGAATGATCAGCCATGAACTTATTGAATGGCGGTGCAGGCTCGAAGGGCCGAAAGGCCTACTCCTGCTCCTATTTTCTATGTTTCTATGTTTCCCACATTTTCACATTTAATATTGCCCATCTCCACCCTTTTTCTTTTTTTCTCTTTGTCTCCAATGGCAGCTGGTCATTATTCTGCCATTCACACCCTATCTAGACTAACCTTTTTCGAACTCCTGCCATTACCATTTCAATTCGGCCCATCATCCCTTTTGTCTCTCTAATCTCTCCGGCCTTCCACCTATCACAGACCTTCCCTTTTGTTCTTTCTTCCCCTTCCCCTTTCAGTGCTTCTTAAGAATCTGTTCTTTTCGAACATTCGCCAGTTCTGACGAAGGGTCGTCGAACCAAAACGTTAACTCAGTTTTTCTCTCCACAGATACTGCTTGACCTGCTCAGATTTCCAGCATTTTCTGTTTTTATTCCACCCTTACTTTGTTATCTACAGGCTTAACTGCTTCAACATTTTTTTCAATATGTTCCATCTTACAGCAATGTTAATTTGTCTAAAATTCCAGTACCCACACCCTATTCCACATTTAAGTATAAGAACATAAGAAATAGGAGCAGGAGTAGGCCATTTGGCCCCTCGAGCCTGCTCCACCATTTAATAAGATCATGGCTGATCTGATCATGGACTTAGCTCCACTTCCCTGCCCACTCCCCATAACCCTTTATTCCTTTATCACTCAAACATTTGTCTATCTCTGCCTTAAGTATATTCAATGACCCAGCCTCCGCAGCTCTTCCAGTGATTTACAACCTTCTGAGAGAAGAAATTCCTCCTCATCTCAGTTTTAAATGGGTGGCCCCTTATTCTGAGACTATGTCCCCTAGTTTTAGTTTCCCCTATGAGTGGAAATATCCTCTCTGCATCCACCTTGTCGAGTCCCCAATTTATCTTATATGTTTTAATAAGATTACGTCTCATTCTTCTGAACTCCAGTGAGTATAAGTCCAACTTACTCAACCTATCCTCATAAGCAACCCCTCATCTCCGGAATCAACCTAGTGAACCTTCTTTGAACAGCCTCCAATGCAAGTATATCCTTCCTTAAATATGGAGACCAAAACTCTGCAGTATTCTAGGTGTGGCCTCACCAATACCCTGCACAGTTGTAGCAGGACTTCTCAGCTTTTATATCCATCCCCCTTGCAATAAAGACCAACATTCCATTTGCCTTCCTGATTACTTGCTGTACCTGCATACTATTTGTGTTTCATGCACAAGGACCCCCAGGTCCCTCTGTACTGCAATTTTTCTCCATTTAAATTATAATTTGCTTTTCTGTTTTTTCTGCCAAAGTGGATAACCTCACATTTTCCCACATTATAATCCATCTGCCAAATTTTTGCCCACTCACTTAGCCTGTCTATATCCCTTTGCAGATTTCTTATGTCCTCCTCACAATTTGCTCTCCCACCCATCTTTGTATCATCTGCAATCTTGGCTACATTATACTCGGTCCCTTCATCAAAGTCATTAACATAAATTGTAAATAGCTGAGGCCCCAGCACCGATCCCTGCGGCACCCAACTCGTCACTGTTTGCCAACCAGAAAATGATTCATTTATCCCGACTCTTTGTTTTCTGTTAGTTAGCCAATCCTCTATCCATGCATCTACCCCCAACCCGTGAACTTTTATCTTGTGCAGTAACGTCTTATGTGGCAACTTATCGAATGCCATCTGGAAATCCAAATACACCACATCCATTGGTTCCCTCTTATCCACCCTGCTGGTTACATCCTCAAAGAACTCCAGCAAATTTGTCAAACACGATTTCCCTTTCATAAAACCATGTTGACTCTGCTTGATTGAATCATACTTTTCCAAATGTCCTGCTTCTGCTTCCTTAATAATGGACAGCATTTTCCCAGCAACAGATGTTAAGCTAACTGGTTTATAGTGTCTTTCTTTCTGTCTGCCTCCTTTTTTAAATAGGGGCGTTACATTTGCGGTTTTCCAATCCGCTGGGACCACCCCAGAATCTAGCCAATGCATCCGCTCTCTCTGCAGCCACTTCTTTTAAGACCCTAGATTGCAAGCCATCAGGTCCAGGGGACTTGTCCACCTTTAGTCTCATTATTGTACTGAGTACTACTTCTTTAGTGATAGTGACTGAATTAAGTTCCTCTCTCCCGATAGCCCCTTGATTATCCACTATTGGGATGTTTTTAATGTCTTCTGCCATGAAGAGCGATACAAAATATTTGTTCAAAGTCTCTGCCTTTCCCTGTTCCCCATTATTAATTCCCCAGTCTCATCCTTTAAGTGATCAACATTTACTTTAGCTACTCTTTTCCTTTTTATGTACTTTTCTATTTCATGCTAGTTTGCTTTCATAATCTATCTTCCCTCCCATTATTTTTTTAGTCGTTCATTGCTGGCTTTTAAAAGTTTCCCAATCCTCTGGCCTCCCACTAGTTTTGTATGCTCTTGTTTTCGATTTGATACCATCTCTTATTTTCTGAATTAGCCACAGATGGTTATCCTTTCTCTTACAGTCTTTCCTTCTCATTGGAATATATTTTTGCTGAGAGTTATGAAATATCTCCTTAACTGTCTGCCACTGCTCATCAACCGTCTCACACTTTAATCTATTTTTCCAGTCCACTTTAGCGAACTTCATACCTTTGTCGTCTCCTTTGTTAAGTTTAGGACACTGGTTTGAGATCCAACTTTCTCACCCTCCAATTGAATTTGAAATTCAACCATGCTATGGTCACTCATTCCGAGAGGATCCTTTACTCGGAGATCATTTATTAATGCTGTCTCATTACACAGTACCAGATCTAAGCTAGCCTGCTCCCTCGTTACATACTGTTCAAGGAAACTATCCCGGATGCACTCTATGAACTCTTCCTCAAGGCTACCCTGGCCAATTTGCTTTGTCCAATCAATATGAAGGTTAAAATCGCCCATGATTATTGACGTTCTTTTTTTGCAAGCCTCTATTATTTCTTGATTTATACTCCATCCAACAGTGTAGATACTGTTAGGGGGCCTATAGACTACGCCCACCAGTGACCTTCCCGTCTAGCACACCTGTTCATGGAGGTTATTTATATGGACTTCCAGACAACATTCGCTAAAATCCCTCATAAGAACCTGTTCGCTGAAGTTAAAGCTCATGGTATTGAAGGCAATCTATTGACCGGGTTTAGAAGTTAGCTGAACGGCAGGAGTCAGGGCATAAGGATAATGGGCAGATACTCTAATTGGCAGGATGTGACTCGTGGTGTTCCACAGGGATCTGTGTTGGGTCCTCAACTGTATTATTTAATGACTTAGATGATGGGATAGAGAGCAATGTATTCAAGTTTGCCAATGACACAAAGGTAGGCGGCATTGTAAGCGGTGTAGATGGAAGCATAAAATTACAAAGCAATATTATTAGATTTAAGTGAATGGGCAAAGCTGTGGCAGATGGATTTCAATGCAGGTATGAGGTCATTCACTTTAGACCTAAAATGGATAGATCAGAGTACTTTCTAAATGGTGAAAAGCTAGAAGCAGTGGAGTTTGTAAGAATAAAAGTGTTTATTAATGATAAAATTGATTCTGTGTCTGTATAAATGTTAAAAAATGTGATTGTACGAAAAGACAGTTTTGAAAGAGACACAATGGAAGCTCACAGACTTCCAGCATGTTGTTTGTATATTGTCTTAATTGGAAAGCCATTAACCTAATCAAGGGATGGCACTGGGTCCTTCAGACAGACACATGTGTGAGGAGGGCCAATAAGGAACTGCCCTGGAACCAAGATCCAATCCTGGAGCTTTCTGAGGAACAATGGACTTCAGGGATATAAAAACCCAAGCACAGATTGCTCTCTCTCTTTTCTGAAACACACGGCAAAAGGCAGGACTTCTCTCTACGGACAAAGGAGTGGGCCGTGTGCTTTGCCAGCGGGAAGTGGCGCATACCTTTTTATAAATCATTATTGTAAAATTGTATCTGTTGTAACTAAATCGATCCGTCGGCTAGCCGACGACTGCTGTTTCTCTGATAAGACGTGCATGTGTATGTTTAATAAACTATTCTGAATTGTTTTAAAAGAATCAGCCTCACTGTCAATTTAATGCCAGAGATTTAGAAATCTTACAAGGTCCAAAGAGACTTGGGGTGCCAGGTACATAAATCATTAAAATGTCATGGATAGACACAGAAAATAATCAAAAAGGCTATTAAAATGCTGGACACTACGGGCCCGAACTTGGTGAACACTAAGGCCCGCCCATTTCTCGGCTGTCCCCGGGCGGAACGTACCTTTTTGCTACCGCTGGGGTCAGTCGGGATTGACTTTTGTCGCGGTTGTGTCGGCGGCAGCCGCAGGTAGCATGATTCGGCGGGCGGCAGCAGTGGGTTGTACTTGGGGTATTTTTTTTGTAGTTTTCTTTGGCAGATGATGTCACTTTTGCCGCGATTGGAGCTGATGGGACAGCTGCGCATGCTCATAAATGCTGAGCACTCCCTTCCACCTGCCAGTTGGAGAGGGGCCAGTTTTGGAGAGAGAGAGATAAAAAATAATCCTCAGGCATCAATCAAGGAAAGTAAAAATGAGTGGACAAAAAGCTTCCAAGAAGACTGATAAAGCCAAGCCCAGAACTCGCTGGTTTACTGATGACGAGCTGGAGGAGCTTGTATCTGAGGTGGAGCGCAGGTATAAAGACCTCACCCGGGATGGTCGTGGCAAGCCTCCACCACCCCATTACAGACTCATTTGGAGGGACATTGCTGAGGCCGTGTCCTCAGTGGGCAACATTGTGCGGGATGGAGCCCAGTGTCAGAAACGTTATAACAATATGGTGGCTTCAGCAAGAGTGAGTAAATATTTATTGGACCGCTCCCGTACAATTACAAAAGGTTCTGTGCCAGATGTGTCTGTGTGTGAATGTGTGTGCTGCATGAACAAAAGGGGTAAAGGCTGCAATGTTTCTTTCTGCAGAAGAAAAAAACATCCAAGGCATCAAGCCTGAGTGCCACAGGAGGGGGCCAACAGATGTCATAGAGTTGAGCAGCCTGGAGAAGCGTGCCTTGGCATTGGTGGGTGACCACTGCTATGCCACCACTAAGGGTGATGCAGATCCCGTGCTAGAGCATGGTAAGCTTATACTAATCTCCGGTGTGCGTGACGCTCATGTCATGAAAGGTCATGCAATGTTGTCAAATGCCTTTTCGCGCAGAGTTTGTTGACCATTAATGGTGTGCCCATGTAGCAATGGAATTCCTTGATGTCACAATGTGAGATGTGACGGCTCACATGTCAGCTTGACCAATCCCACCCCTTAAATGTTATCCTCTACTTGCAGATGGTGATTCAGACAGCACCGAGCAATGCACACCATCCAACGTTGCCACCAGCCCAACACACCAGCTCCTTCCTCCACAGCCCCCCGCCGCCCCCCTGCCGAGCTCACCCATATCCACTGCACCCACCTCCGCCACCCAGAGTCAGGAAGACCAGTAAAGAGAGGAGGGAGAAGTGCCAGTGTTCGAGCCACTGGAGGTCGAGGAGCTGGAAGAGGAGGACACCAGCCTCCTGACATGTGTGCCACCTGTCCGGACACCATTGGTGTCGTGGTTCAAATTCATGGGAATCGAGTCGGACGAACCAGGAACAAGTGCTGGGAGGCGCAGAGGCTGTGGCGGAAAGCCAACCAAGCTGCATGCACCCAGAAAGAAGCAACAATCACCTGGAGATGCATGATGGCTTGCAGCTATTGAAGAGATGGTCCAACTGTCGAGGACGAGCGGCGACCTAGGTCGCGATCTGCTAAAGACCATGGCTGGGCTAGCTGCCAGCATCGCAACCTTTGATGAGCACCATACCACCAGCATGGACCGGTGGAGTGCAACACCGAGTCTGTTGAGGCGATGAGGCAAGCGATGGCTTCTGGCCAGGCCGTGCAAGCTCCCGATTTCCCCCCCCCCCGGCCACCTTCGAGGCAGGTAGATCCTGACGAACCGGAGATGCCGTCGCCTTCAATCACACCCCCTACCTTCTCGCCAAGACAGACATGTCTGCAGAAATCCAGCTGCCCTCCTGCACAACCTGCTGGACCAGAGACGGTGAGGGGCAGGGATGCGGCAGGCCATGTTGAAAGTGGAACGAAGAAGAGGACGATGGACCTCACGTCGGGGCGGGGGGAAGAGAGGTGGTGGTGGTAGTGGGTAGAGGTTTGGGTGTTGGTGCTGGACATCTTATTTAATCTTCATTAAGCTCTGTCACTTGTTTCACATGGTTTGTTGTCAGTGTCACTTGACTGGTCTAGGAAAAAGTGCACATTTCTTGCATAAAAGTGTTTGCATGTTCAGTCACTTTTTGAATACTGCATTAATCAATGCAGTCACATTGTTCACCGACTCTTGGTCAGTGTCTCATTTTTACATTATGTGTGGTGCATTCTGAGAAAAACACACCTCTCCTTCAGGTGTCCTGCTGTACAATCTCTTGCCCTCCACATATCATGATACTGTATAATGGGTCCTGTCATCAGGCCATTGCGACATGACAAGTAAGGGTCACCAATGCAGGAAGGCTGCCATTCAATGGGAGTCAGTTGCACTACTTGCAGAGCACACATTAAGGTTTGCACTTCAGTCCACTTTTTATTACATCAAACATTGCGGAGTCCCACCCTTCATATGACATGTTCCTCAGTGACCTTGCAGTCCAGTATGTGTCTTTTTCCATCATCTATACCTCATGTCATGCTGTTCTCACTATCACATGCAGCGACCTGCCAGAGCATTACGGGGCCGAAATTGATCAACTCACCGCCCGCTGCCGCCAACATTCCTCATGAAGATCCGCCCAGTGCCACTTTCGACGTGGCCTGGAGCGGGCGGAAGGGGAGAGCCGTCGGGAACCACCCGCTAACGTCAGCGGACAGCCATGTGGCACAACTGACCTCCTGCCCGCCGAGCTCCCATATTGATACGGGCGGGAGTCGGCGCCAGAACGGGGGTGGACCGCTGGCTGGAGGCTGCTTGGTCCCCAACGGTAAGTTTGAAAATCCTGAAAAAAAAGGTTAGTGAACATTTTTTTTTCCCACAGCGACTTACCTGGATGAGGTCCCCAGAAGGTCTCCCGATAGCTTTAAAAAAATTTTCCTGATGATTTTTTTTCCAACTGTTCGTTCGACCCTCCGTGGGCCCGACTCCATCCTCGGCGGCATTTGGATGGCAAGCGCTTCTGCCACCGAGAATGAGACCTCCCGCCCAGATTGGCAGCATATGTCGTTCATTTGCCGCCTGCCGACCTTCGAGGGACCTTGGCGATGAATATCCTGCCCAAAGTACCATCTGGTACCTCGGCGGCCATCGGCGGCACCTGGGCAGGCAGAGGCTTTGACCAAATTCGGCCCCTACATCTTCTCATAGAAATATAGAAACAGAAATTTACAGCGCAGAAGGAGGCCATTTCAGCCCATCGTGTCCGCACCGGCCGACAAAGAGTCGCATGGCCCTTGGTCAGCAGCCCTAAAGGTTACATATAAACCGATGAACAATGATGGAAAGGCAAAAAGCACCCAGCCCAACCAACTGCGACACCCCTTATACTGAAACATTCTACACTCATCCCCAACCGGAGCCAAGTCAGCTCCTGGGAGAGGCAAAAACCAGATCAAAACCCAGGCCAATTTAGGGAGAAAAAATCTGGGAAAATTCCTCTCCGGCTCATCCAGGCAATTGAAACTAGCCCAGGAGATCACCCTGACCGAATTCTATTCCCTGCAGTATTTACCATTAGATCAGCGCTGTCCAACAAAAAGTCATCCAGTCTAATCCCAATTACCAGCTCTAGGTCCAAAACCCTGCAGGTTACGGCACTTTAAGTGCCCATCTAACCATCTCTTAAAAGTGGTGAGGGTTTCTGCATCCACCACTCTTCCAGGCAGCGAGTTCCAGGTCCCCACAACCCTCTGCGTAAAGAAGCCCCACCTCAAATCCCCTCTAAACCTTCGACCAACCACCTTAAAACTATGCCCCTCATAATAGATCCCTGCACCAATGGAAATAGACCCTTATTATCCACTATGTCCAGGCCCCTCAATATTTTGTACACCTCAATGAGGTTTCCTCTCAACCTCCTCTGTTCCAATGAGAACAAACCCAGCCTGTCCAATCTGTCCTCATAACTAAGATTCTCCCTCCATTCCAGGCAGAATCCTAGTAAATCTCCTCTGCATCCTCTCTCGTACAATCACGTCCTTCCTATAATACGGCGCCCTGAACTGCATGCATTTTCGCATATTTACTCTGACAGAAGCTCAGACCATCTGCGCAGTTGCAATCTGTGAGTAAATCTGTTCCGCCTGCAATGGTATATAAACTCTTGTAGGGCTTCCCCATTGAGCCTTCATCATATGTCGCTACTCATTGCTGCTTCCTCTAACACACCTTCTATTCAACGGAGTAATTTTCATTTACATACCTCAACTCTTTCTGTGCGGATTACGGTCAATCAAATAACTCTCTGATAATGCTGCAGCATGTGGATCATATCCAGGTTGTGCAGCGCTGCAGCACTCTGAGCCCGACTCACAGCCAGCTCAGACCAGCTTTTTGCCAGCGGTCCTTCTGGCGGGCGGCAGCACGATCTTAGTCGATCATTCGCGAGAAAAATCCCGTATTTCGAGCCAACGGCATGGGCGGGCGGCAGGAAGTTGCGCCGGCGGAACCTTAGCGAGGAATCTGCCGGCAGGCGGCACCTGGGCGGCAGATAGGCGGTACGGGAGGAATCGGCAAAAAAAAAGATTTTTCGGGCAGAACCCCGGCGGCTGGGGCATAAATCTCACCAAGTTCAGGCCCTATATCTAGAAGACTAGAATACAAGGGGGCTGAAGTTATGCTACAGCTATACAAAGCCCGAGTTGGAGTACTGTGTTCAGTTCTGGCCACCACATCTTTGGAAGGATATGTTGACCTTGGAGGAAGTGCAGCGTAGATTTACCAGAATGATACCTGGACTCCAAGGGTTAAATTACAAGGATAGATTACATAAACTAGGGTTGTATTCTCTGGAATTTAGAAGTTTTCAAGATATTAAGGGGAATTGATAGGGTAGATAGAGAGAAACTATTTCTGCTGGTTGGGGAGTCTTGGACTAGGGGGACATAGCCTAAGGTCTTTCAGGAGTGAAGTTAGGAAACACTTCTACACGCAACAGGTGGTAGAAGTTTAGAACTCGCTTCTGCAAACGGCAGTTGATGCTAGGTCAATTGTTAATTTAAAATCTGAGATTGATAGATTTTTGTTATCCGAATTTATTATGGGATATGGGGCAAAGGTGGCTGTTTACTACACTAAAGATGCTGTGACATGAATGTTGTGTTTACTGCAATTCTATACATTTTGAGCATTAAAATTACATGTGTGAAATTCTTTTGTTCACTATGTTAACCCATTTATTTTATGCAGGTTAATGTCTCTATTACAAGGCAGAAAAATGTCACAAGAAAGAATGGTAGTATCACCATGGTAATTTCTAGACATTGTTCTTAAAATAAATCATTGATAATATAATATCTCATTCTTATTTTAAAAATCTTGTGCCTGCACACACTTCCTGTCCACAAAACATTACTTCCTGTTGTCATGTTTTTGTCATACTTTTATCCCAACTTTTTCCATTGTGAGTTGCTATGTTGAGATTCACAATGGAAACTGCCTCTGACAACATGTTCCACTGTAATTATAACCTTCTGCCAGTGGGCACACTGTTGTGCCTTAGTTTTATGCCTCCCAGCTCCTCTGTCCCAACTGCAAACAAATATCTTATTAAAACTCTTACATCTGCGCTCTGGTCCAATTATTCCTCAGCATCCATCACCACTTCACCTGAAGTCTACACTTGTGGGAAACGCCACAAGAGATTAATTAGTAATATATTGGCCCTGAAATCCCGGTCTTCTGCTTCCCGTGGGCGCTCGCCAGAAAATGGCTAAAAGGATCCGCACCTACCTTTTCCTGCTACGCCCACCGGAGATCCCGGACCTGAGGCCTCCTCTTCTTGCGCAACGGAGCGCATTCACGTTGGGACATCCGTAGGAGTCACATGGGCCTGGACACCCAATCACGGTAAAGTATTTCAGAAGTCCGAAACTCCTATTACTATGAATGAGAAACACACCCAAACACTGTATAAAAAATTTAAAAAAACACCTCACATAAATACATTATAGAAATTAAAGTTGATAGAAATGTATTTGGAAAAAAAAATGTAATTATGGTTTAAAATAAACTCACCTTGGTGGGCAGTGTTTTTAACATTAAAATGTGTTTTTAAAATTTTATTTTTATATGTTTTTGTATGTTTTAAAACTCTTGCGCTGATAAAAGTAGGCTGTGCGCCTGCTTTTACCAGGCGCAAGAGTTTTAAGGACATTCGCAGGGCAAGAGATATGCAAATAGCCCAATTTCTGCCATGGGAATGTCCTTCTCCCCAAGATGCGGAGAATCTGTCAAACCCAGAAACTTGAAAGATTGGAAAAGCCGGTTTTCAGTGCATGTGCATTGTGCACCGAAAACCGCCTTTGGCGATGCCTTCCCGGGTCCATATGCACTCAGTATGGATCCGGGGAGGCCGGGATTTCAAGGCCATTATATAAAAAAACACTTTATTACAATACTTCACAATGTTATGAACTTCATCAAATGATCTTGTGTTGTTTACTGTCTTGGCCTTTTGGAACCCAAACCTGAGGTACTATTTTGGTTAATTCAAATTCACAACTTGACACTTGCTGTGTTTGAGATGCACAGTGCTGTTCTATTGTCATTTCTCGATCCTTCACCACAACAACATTATTCTGCTCCCTCACTAATATTTAACTCTTCAAAATTGAGATGCAATCAAACTTAATTGGAGACCTAGGCATCAAAGTTGGAGAAACATAGAAACAGAAACAGAAAATAGGTGCATAAGTAGGCCGTTCGGCCCTTCGAACCTGCACCACCATTCAATAAGATCATGGCTGATCATTCCCTCAGTACCCCTTTCCTGCTCTCTCTCCATACCTCTTGATCCCTTTAGCCGTAAGGGCCATATCTAACTCCCTCTTGAATATATCCAATGAACTGGCATCAACAACTCTCTGCGGCAGGGAATTCCACAGGTTAACAACTCTCTGAGTGAAGAAGTTTCTCCTCATCTTAGTCCTAAAATGGCCTACCCCTTATCCAAAGACTGTGTCCCTTGATTCTGGACTTCCCCAACATCGGGAACATTCTTCCCGCATAGATAGATTTTTTACCAATAAGGGAATTAAGGGTTATGGGGAGAGGGTGGGTAAGTGGAGCTGAGTCCACGGCCAGATCAGCCATGATCTTGTTGAAAGGCAGAGCAGGCTCGAGGGGCTAGATGGCCTATGCCTATTCCTAATTCTTATGTTCTTATGTTCTTATCTAACCTGTCCAGTCCCATCAGAATTTTATATGTTTCTATGAGATCCCCTTTCATCCTTCTAAACTCCAATGTATAAAGGCCCAGTTGATCCCGTCTCTCCTCATATGTCAGACCAGCCATCCCGGGAATCAGTCTGGTGAACCTTCGCTGCACTCCCTCAATAGCAAGTACGTCCTTCCTCAGATTAGGAGACCAAAACGAAACACAATAGTCCAGGCGAGGCCTCACCAAGGCCCTGTACAACTGCAGTAAGACCTCCCTGCTCCTATACTCAAATCCCCTAGCTATGAAGGTCAACATACCATTTGCCTTCTTCACCACCTGCTGTACCTGCATGTCAACTTTCAATGACTGATGAACCATGACACCCAGGTCTCATTGCACCTCCCTTTTTCCTTGTCTGTCGCCATTCAGATAATATTCTGCCTTCGTGTTTTTGCCCCCAAAGTGGATAACCTCACATTTATCCACATTATACTGCATCTGCCATGCATTTTCCCATTTACCTAACCTGTCCAAGTCACCCTGCAGCCTCTTAGAGTCCTCCTCACAGCTCACACCGCCACCCAGTTTAGTGTCATCTGCAAACTTGGAGATACTACACTCAATTCCTTCATCTAAATCATTGATGTATATTGTAAAGAGCTGGGATCCCAGCACTGAGCCCTGCGGCATTCCACGAGTCACTGCCTACTATTCTGAAAAGGACCCGTTTATCACGACTCTCTGCTTTCTGTCTGCCAACCAGTTCTCTGTCCACGTCAGTATATTACCCCCAATACCATGTGCTTTGATTTTGCACACCAATCTCTTGTGTGGGACCTTGTCAAAAGCCTTTTGAAAGTCCAAATACATCACATCCACTGGTTCTCCCTTGTCCACGCTACTAGTTACATCCTCAAAAAATTCCAGAAGATTTGTCAAGCATGATTTCCCCTTCATAAATCCATGCTGACTTGGACCGATCCTGTCACTGCTTTCCAAATGTGCTGCTATTTCATCCTTAATAATTGATTCCAACATTTTCCCCACTACTGATGTTCGACTAACTGGTCTATAATTACCTGTTTTCTCTCTCCCTCCCTTTTTAAAAAGTGGTATTACATTAGTTACCCTCCAGTCCATAGGAACTGATCCAGAGTCGATCGACTGTTGGAAAATGATCACCAATGCATCCACTATTTCTAGGGCCACTTCCTTAAGTACTCTGGGATGCAGACTATCGGGCCCCGGGATTTATCGGCCTTCAATCCCATCAATTTCTCCAACACAATTTCCCACCTAATAAGGGTATCCTTCAGTTCCTCCTTCTCACTCGACCCTCGGTCCCCTAGTACTTCCGGAAGGTTATTTGTTTCTTCCTTCGTGAAGACAGAACCAAAATATTTGTTCAATTGGTTTGCCATTTCTTTGTTCCCCATTATAAATTTACCTGAATCCGACTGCAAGGGACCTACGTTTGTCTTCACTAATCTTTTTCTCTTCACATATCTGCAGAACCTTTTGTAGTCAGTTTTTATGTTTCCGCCAAGCTTCCTCTCGGACTCTATTTTCCCCCTCTTAATTAAACCCTTTGTCCTCCTCTGCTGAATTCTAAATTTCTCCCACTCCGCAGGTTGCTGCTTTTTCTGGCCAATTTAGATGCCTCTTCCTTGGATTTAACACGATCCTTAATTTCCTTTGTTAGCCACGGTTGAGCCACTTTACCCGTTTTGTTTTTACTCCAGACAGGGACGTACAATTGCTAAAGTTCATCCATGTGATCTTTAAATGTTTGCCATTGCCTTTCCACCGTCAACTCTTTAAGTATCATTTGCCCGTCTATTTGCCAGAAGAGGGAATGGTTGAGCAGATTGACAGCTGCAAAGGTATTCTGGTGAATAGAAGGTCAAAGAACAGACAGTAGCCTCCTCCAGCCCTACAACCACCCACCATGCGCAAGCCTGCCTCCCCCACCCCGCAACTCTGTTCCTTTGACTGCAACCTCTTATGCATTCTCCTACTGTTTACCCCATCACTGGTGGCCATGCCTTCAATGCCAAAGCCCCACCATTTGGAATTCCCTTCCTGAATCCCTCTGTCTCTCTACCTCTCCTCCAAGTTCCTCCTTCAACCCCATCTCTTTGACCAAGCTTTTCACGACCCCTCCTACTATCTCCTTCCTTGGCTTGACATCTAATTTTATTGCAATCTTTATAGAAACATAGAAACATAGAAAATAGGTGCAGGAGTAGGCCATTCGGTCCTTCGAGCCTGCACCGCCATTCAATGAGTTCATGGCTGAACATTCAACTTCAGTACCCCATTCCTGCTTTCTCGCCATACCCCTTGATCCCCCTAGTAGTAAGGACCTCATCTAACTCCTTTTTGAATATATTTAGTGAATTGGCCTCAACAACTTTCTGTGGTAGAGAATTCCACAGGTTCACCACTCTCTGGGTGAAGAAGTTCCTCCGCATCTCGGTCCTAAATGGCTTACCCCTTATCCTTAGACTGTGACCTCTGGTTCTGGACTTCCCCAACATTGGGAACATTCTTCCTGCATCTAACCTGTCTAAACCCGTCAGAATTTTAAATGTTTCTATGAGGTCCCCTCTCATTCTTCTGAACTCCAGTGAATACAAGCCCAGTTGATCCGGTCTTTCTTGATAGGTCAGTCCCGCCATCCCGGGAATCAGTCTGGTGAACCTTCGCTGCACTCCCTCAATAGCAAGAATGTCCTTCCTCAGGTTAGGAGACCAAAACTGTACACAATACTCCAGGTGTGGCCTCACCAATGCCCTGTACAACTGTAGCAACACCTCCCTGCCCCTGTACTCAAATCCCCTTGCTATGAAGGCCAACATGCCATTTGCTTTCTTAACCGCCTGCTGCACCTGCATGCCAACCTTCAATGACTGATGTACCATGACACCCAGGTCTCTTTGCACCTCCCCTTTTCCTAATCTGTCACCATTCAGATAATAGTCTGTCTCTCTGTTTTTACCACCAAAGTGGATAACCTCACATTTATCCACATTATACTTCATCTGCCATGCATTTGCCCACTCACCTAACCTATCCAAGTCGCTCTGCAGCCTCACAGCATCCTCCTCGCAGCTCACACTGCCACCCAACTTAGTGTCATCCGCAAATTTGGAGATACTACATTTAATCCCCTCATCTAAATCATTAATGTACAGTGTAAACAGCTGGGGCCCCAGCACAGAACCTTGCGGTACCCCACTAGTCACTGCCTGCCATTCTGAAAAGCACCCATTTACTCCTACTCTTTGCTTCCTGTCTGACAACCAGTTCTCAATTCATGTCAGTACACTACCCCCAATCCCATGTGCTCTAACTTTGCACATCAATCTCTTGTGTGGGACCTTGTCGAACGCCTTCTGAAAGTCCAAATATACCACATCAACTGGTTCTCCCTTATCCACTCTACTGGAAACATCCTCAAAAAATTCCAGAAGATTTGTCAAGCATGATTTCCCTTTCACAAATCCATGCTGACTTGGACCTATCATGTCACCTCTTTCCAAATGCACTGCTATGACATCCTTAATAATTGATTCCATCATTTTACCCACTACCGATGTCAGGCTGACCGGTCTATAATTCCCTGTTTTCTCTCTCCCTCCTTTTTTAAAAAGTGGGGTTACATTGGCTACCCTCCACTCCATAGGAACTGATCCAGAGTCAATGGAATGTTGGAAAATGACTGTCAACGCATCCACTATTTCCAAGGCCACCTCCTTAAGTACTCTGGGATGCAGTCCATCAGGCCCTGGGGATTTATCGGCCTTCAATCCCATCAATTTCCCCAACACAATTTCCCGGCTAATAAGGATTTCCCTCAGTTCCTCCTCCTTACTCGACCCCCCGACCCCTTTTATAACCGGAAGGTTGTTCGTGTCCTCCTTCGTGAATACCGAACCAAAGTACTTGTTCAATTGGTCCGCCATTTCTTTGTTCCCCGTTATGACTTCCCCTGATTCTGACTGCAGGGGACCTACGTTTGTCTTTACTAACCTTTTTCTCTTTACATATCTATAGAAACTTTTGCAATCCGTCTTAATGTTCCCTGCAAGCTTCTTCTCATACTCCATTTTCCCTGCCCTAATCAAACCCTTTGTCCTCCTCTGCTGAGTTCTAAATTTCTCCCAGTCCCCAGGTTCGCTGCTATTTCTGGCCAATTTGTATGCCACTTCCTTGGCTTTAATACTATCCCTGATTTCCCTTGATAGCCACGGTTGAGCCACCTTCCCTTTTTTATTTTTATGCCAGACAGGAATGTACAATTGTTGTAGTTCATCCATGCGGTCTCTAAATGTCTGCCATTGCCCATCCACAGTCAACCCCTTAAGTATCATTCGCCAATCCATCCCAGCCAATTCACGCCTCATACCTTCAAAGTTAGCCTTCTTTAAGTTCTGGACCATGGTCTCTGAATTAACTGTTTCATTCTCCATCCCAATGCAGTGCTTTGGGATGTAAAAGTACTATGGGCCTGAAATTCAGCACAAATTAGCTCCATTTTTTGGAGCTAAAGATTTTTTTTTGGAGCGAAATGAATTTAGGGCTATTTTGCTAGTTTCGCCAGTGGTGTAACGCTGTCCTTAAAAAAAAATAAGGGCCGATTTTTTTCTAGTATCGATTTTCTGACGTCAGTCGAGGTCAAATCCGCTGATAACGCCATTTTTTGCGAGTTTTGCCAACAAGGATATTTTTAATGACTGTGCTAAATGCCGTTTTTAAAAAGCTTGCCTTACCTGGTGGAGTCGGATGGAAATCCATGCTAACAGCGCCATCTTGGGTTCTCTTCAACATAAATCCAATCACTGGCTCATTTACAGTGGTCCCACTAAAACTAAATTGCGTCAAATCACTCCGAATTAACTGGTATTTTTTTTTAATTGCCGCGTTGAAGAAAATAACAACTTTATTTTATGGGAAACTTTTTAGTTCTCAATTTTGACGCATCAATGTTTCTCTTTTAAAATACTGAGCTGTTCCAAAAAGAACAGGTACCATTGTGACTTCAGAAAGTCAGTATAAATGCAACCTTTGCAGGTTAGGTGTTAAAACTGTGTTTTCTGAAAAGTTTTTAAAAGTTTTAAAACATCAACGGCGCCATCTTGTAAAACGGAGCTGAGTGAAAACTTTTGGAGGGAAGGCTGTGTTTACAGATTGAGCTTTTTGTGAGTTTATGAATTGTTTTTAAGGGCATTTTAGGACAGTTAAAGAATGGGGGGTATTCTATCTTTGCCATATGTGAGCGTGCTTATGCTGTCCTGTCTTATCATCGAGGAAGGCTTATTCGGCAGCATTATCTGCGTAACCAAAGAGCTCGCAGACCGGGGAGGAGGCTTTACCCCGAACGAGGTTACAGGGAGAGGCGCTCATACTTGCAGCTGACTGAGGGATCGTGCGTTCGGAGTCTGGGCTTTCGAAAAAAGGTGGTCACAGAGATATGCCAGCTCATAAAGGCGGACATACAGCCTAGAAGCGAGAGGACTTTATTGCCGATCAAGGTGAAGGTGACTGCGACACTTTCCTTCTATGCCTCCGGCTCGTTTCAGGCATTATTTGGGGATGTATGCTGCATGTCGCAGCACGCTACACATCGCTGCATTCGCCAGGTAACTGCTGCACTGTATGCACGCGGGATGGACTTTGTAAACTTCCAATGACAAGGGAGGCACAAAATGAAAGGGCTTTAGGCTTTGCTAGAATTTCTGGCTTCCCGAAGGTAGAGGCAGCCATTGACTGCACGCATATTACCCTGAGAGCACCTTTAGACAATCAGGAGCTTTACCGAAACACAAAAGGATGCCACTCGCTCAACATGAAGATCGTCTTTAACCATATGCAGCATATCATGGCAGTAGGTGTTAAATATGCAGGGAGCATCCAGGATGCTTTCATCTTGCGAGAGAGCAGTGTGTCACAGATGTTTCAGCAGCAGCCAGAAGGGCAGAGCTGGATGCTGGGGGATCCAGCATCGCCACCTGGCTCATGACCCCCATCCGCAACCCTCAGACAGAACCCAAGTGTTGCTGTAACGACAGCCATATAGCCACACGAGACATCATGGAGAAGACAATTGGAGTGCTAAAGCAGCGTTTCTGACGCCTGGACCACGCTAGAGGCTACCCGCAATACTCCCCTCAGTGAATTCAGTGTGGTGTGCTGCATGCTACACAACTTAGCCATCCTGAGAGAACAGATATTCCCACTGGAGGACAATGCAGAACCAGCTCAGGCGAGAGGAAGGGAGGGGTGGTGGTCGGTAGGAGGCTTATGACGAGAATGAGGAGGAGGACAAGGAACCACTACAACCCACAGGATGACGGGGGAGGAGGCCTGTACACATTACACCATTGTAGCAGCCTTGCGTCAGCATCTGATATTTCACCGCTTTGCATGAAGGTTGAACGGCACGTTTGATCATTGTATCTCCACCATGTTGACTATTTCCACCTTTTATTCTGTGAATGAAATGAGACACTACCTAAGTTTGGTTTAGTTGAAAAAATAACGTAAATAATTTTGGTATCGTTGAAAAAATCATTTGCAAGTTATTAAACTTTTGTACACTTGTCACTTTAATAAAACATGATATATTAAACTTTAAACTTTTCAATTAATATTACTTAAATAACAATAAAAGAACAGCAAAACAACAACAAGAACAGCAGCAAACAAACTTCAGCTGCAGCCATCTCTCCCCACACAGCCCCCCGCCCTCCCTTATTTAAACACCGCCGCGCCCCCGCCCACCCTTCTTGCCCTGACCTTGCCCTTCGCCTTATTCCCGGTGAACTCAAGATTTTTGATCGTGTCTCAGGTAGGGCGCTGCGCTTGTTGCGGGGGGGGGGGGGTTGTGGGGGGGGACAGACCCAGGAGATGGCAATGGAAGCTATTGAAAACATGTGACTGTGGAAGGCCCGGCTTGGGACTCCTCAGCATGTAGAGCAACCTGCACACTGACACTGATTGTTGAGGTTGGTCTGGGGATTGGAGTGGGAGTGGCATCGCTTGTTGCCGTCAATTGCCGCTGGGCAATGACAGCTGGGTTGTTCCTTCATTGCAGCAGCTATCTCTGACATGCCCTCCTTAATCTGTGCAGATATTGCTGCTATTCCCTCTGACATGCCCCCTAATGTCAGCAGAGTTTGCTGCCATTCCTCCAGACAGTGCTACTATTTCTCCCTTGATCCCACCCATGGCCTCCAGGGGCGATCTGGTAAGCTCAATGCTCTCCCCACTCATTCCCATGAGCTCTACCACCTGTATAGCCTGCATTTCAGGAGAGCGCTGTTCAGGTCTCCTCCTCACCTGTGCAGATGGACCGAAAGGTGTAGTCCGAGTTACACTGCTCCTCCACAGGCTGTGCTATAATAGTACCTCGCTGATAGACACGGCATTGAACTCAATGTGAGGCTGTGGTACTTACCCACTAGTTACCCACTAAACAGCAGAAAAGCTTAGGACTGCTGCATTCAGGTGTAAATGATTTTTTAACGCCGTGATCAGCCATCATTACCCCCAAACAACCTCTCTGGTCCTGAAAATTTAATTTTAAAAGTGTGGAGTTTCATACCTTAAAAATTTAATTAGCGTGGAGATTTTAGAAAAAATTTAAATATATTTTTTTAACTTTTTTATTTGTCTTTTTATCTCTCTCTTAATCCCATCTTTCATTCCCTCTCTTTATTTCACTTTCTGTACACAATTTAAATCTAATTTATACTTCTTGGTTTAGAGTCTGCATGTCTCAAGGAAGATTCTTAAATCTGATTGGTTGAAGAGCCTCGCTGTTTCTTGACCTCCTCAAAGAAGCCACAGATCCCCAGTAGAGGGCGCCATGCTGGATCAGACACTGGATTAGAGCAAGTCTCTGCGCAAAAACCCGCAAAAACTCTGTGGGCAGCTGTCAGCATAGTGAACGGCGAGGACCGTTCTTTCGCCGCAGACCTCGAAATCCGGGCCATTATCTTTTCTATCACTGACATTAATCTAACAGGTCTACAGATCCCTGGACTTGCTTTATCTCCCCTTTTAAATATAGGACTATATATGGAACTATTTCCTTTTCGAATGAATTGTTATATATATTTATTTGTGTCTCTGCTATCTCTTCCCTAACTTCTTTTAACATGGCCTTGCCCCTTCCTATCATAAAAAGGAAAAGAGTGGCTAAAATAAATGTTGGTCCCTTAGAAGATGAGACTGGGGAATTAATAATGGGGAATGGGGAAATGGCAGAGACTTTGAACAAATATTTTGTATTGGTCTTTACAGTAGAAGACACTAAAAACATCCCAATAGTGGATAATCAAGGGGCTATAGGGAGGGAGGAACTTAATACAATCACTATCGCTAAAGAAGTAGTATTTGATAAAATAATGGGACTAAAGACGGACAAGTCTCCTGGACCTGATGGTTTACATCTTAGGGTCTTAAAAGAAATGGCATGCAGAGATAATGGATGCATTGGTTGTAATCTACCAAAATTCCCTGGATTCTGGGGAGATCCCAGCGGATTGGAAAACCGCAAATGTAACGCCCCTATTTAAAAAAAGGAGGCAGACAGAAAGCAGGAATCTATAGACCAGTTAGCCTATCATTGTCATTGAAAAAATGCTGGAGTCCATTATTAAGGAAGCAGTAGCAGGGCTTTTGGAAAAGCATGATTCAAACAAGCAAAGTCAGCATGGTTTTATGAAAGGGAAATCATGTTTGACAAATTTGCTGGAATTCTTTGAGGATGTAACGGGCAGGATGGATAAGAGGGAACCAATGGATGTGGTGTATTTGGATTTCCAAAAGGCATTTGATAAGGTGCCACATAAAAGGTTACTGCACAAAATAAAAGTTCACGGGGTTGGGGTAATAGCATGGATAGAGGGTTGGCTAACCAGAGAACAGAGAGTCAGGATAAATGGGTCATTTTCTGGTTGGCAAACAGTAACTAGTGGGGTGCCGCAGGAATTGATGCCGGGGCCTCAACTATTTGCAATCTATATTAATGACTTGGATGAAGAGATCAAGTGTAATGTAGCCAAGTTTGCTGATGATACAAAGATGGGTGGGAGAGCAAATTGTGAGGAGGACACCAGAAATTTGCAAAGGGATATAAACAGGCTAAGTGAGTGGGCAAAAATTTGGCAGATGGGATGATGTGGGAAAATGTGAAGTTATCCACTTTGGCAGAAAGAATAGAAAAGCAAATTATAATTTAAATGGAGAAAAATTACAAGTGCTGCAGTACAGAGGAACCTAAGGGTGCTTGTGCATGAAACACAAAACGTTGGTATGCAGGTGCAGCAAGTAATCAGGAAGGCAAATGGAATGTTGGCCTTTATTGCAAGGGGGGTGGAGTATAAAAGCAGAGAAGTCCTGCTACAACTGTACAGGGTATTGGTGAGGCCACACCTGGAGTACTGCGTACAGTTTTGGTCTCCGTATTTACTTGCATTGGAGGCAGTTCAGAGAATGCTCACAAGGTTGATTACGGAGATGAGGGGGTTGACTTATGAAGATAGGTTGAGTAGGTTTGGCCTATACTCACGGGAGTTCAGAAGAATGAGAGGTGATCTTATCGAAACATATAAGATAATGAAGGGGCTCGACAAGGTGGATGCAGAGAGGATATTTCCACTCATAGGGGAAACTAAAACTAGGGGACATAGTCTCAGAATAAAGTGCCATCCATTTAAAATTGAGATGAGGAGAAATTTCTTCTCTCAGAGGGTTGTAAATCAGTGGAATTCTCTGCCCCAGAGAGCTGTGGAGGCTGGGTCATTGAATATTTAAGGTGGTGACAGACAGATTTTTCAGCGATAAGGGAATAAAGGGTTATGGAGAGTGGGCAGTGGAGCTGAGTCCATGATGAGTTCAGTCATGATATTAAATGGTGGAGCAGGCTCGAGGCACCAAATGGCCTGTTCCTGCTCTTATTTCTTATGTTCTTATCTTTTTCAGCCTTACAATGCCACTTGATGTCTGCACTCCTCAAATTCTGCCCTCTTGAACATCCCTCATTATAACTGCTCAACCATTGGTGACCGTGCCGTCAGCTGTTTAGGCCCAAAGCTCTGGAACTCCCTTCCTAAACCTCTCCATCTCTCTACCTCTCTTTCATCCTTTAAGACACTCCTTAAAACTTACCTCTTTAACCAAGCTTTTGGTCATCTAAATTAATTTCTTCATTTGTGGCTCGGTTTCAAATTCATCTGTTTTGTCTTGAAACACTGTTGTGAAGTGCCGTGGGACATCTTACAACGTTAATGACGCTATATAAATAAAAGTTATATGCACAGTTTTATCCTCTCTTAAGTTTGCTTTGTTTATCAATTATCTTCCCTCTTTCTATCTTACATGTCTTTATAGCTTTTTGGATCTCTTCTTCTAATGTCATGCCCATCTTGTTAGCCCCCCTGGTAAATACTGAAGCAAAGTAATTATTCAATGGCCCAGAATTTGTGGTCGGAGGCTTCCCGCAGGAGGATGCCTCCGACCGCAAAAATTTCTATGAGCTTACCTGGTGGTTCTGGAGGTTCGGAGACTTGGGCCTCTACGCAAAGGACTGAGTGGAGGACCACGTATTTCAGGAGTGTATGTGCTTTGTACCCATCCTTGGGATCACGTAGGCCGGCCCAGCCAATCAAAATAGGGGTATTTCCATTCATACACATTCTACGGAGCTGCCATAACTATGAATGGTATGACTGCTGGACGGACCACTGCCTAATCCAATCCATCATCGACATCAACATAGCCCTAAAACGGAGGGAGCAGCAGAAGCAGTGCCATAAAAAAGTTAATGCCAGAGCACTTAAGGACCCAGCTAAGAGAGCCCTATACAGCCAGCGCCTCTCAGCTAACCTGGTGTGCCTTGACGACCCTGAGACGTAGAATGCCCACAGCGCTTGGTCTGCCGTCCAGGCCTCCATAACCAGTGCCTGCAAAGAGACACACAGTTACTCAATGAGGAAACACCAGGACTGATTTGATGAGAATGATCATGAGATCTAAGAGCTAATAGATTGCAAGCGCAGGGCATTTCTGAGCCTTAAACAACAACTCAACGCGGGAGCAGCAAAGCAGCATTACAGACGGCCCAACAAAAAACCCAGGACCTAAAGAACAGGTGGTATAAGAACATAAGAACATAAGAATTAGGAACAGGAGTAGGCCATCTAGCCCCTCGAGCCTGCTCCGCCATTCAATAAGATCATGGCTGATCTGGCCGTGGACTCAGCTCCACTTACCCGCTCTCTCGCCGTAACCCTTAATTCCCTTATTGGTTAAAAATCTATCTATCTGTGACTTGAATACATTCAATGAGCTAGCCTCAACTGCTTACTTGGGCAGAGAATTCCACAGATTCACAACCCTCTGGGAGAAGAAATTCCTTGGGAAATGTGGAAATGGCTGAGACCTTAAACAATTATTTTGCTTCGGTCTTCACAGTGGAAGACACAAAAACCATGCCAAAAATTGCTGGTCATGGGACTGTGGGAAGGGAGGACCTTGAGACAATCACTATCACTAGGGAGGCAGTGCTGGACAGACTAATGGGACTCAAGGTAGACAAGTCCCCTGGTCCTGATGAAATGCAACCCAGGGTATTAAAAGAGATGGCGGAAGTTATAGCAGATGCTTTCGTTATAATCTACCAAAATTCTCTGGATTCTGGGGAGGTACCAGCGGATTGGAAAGCAGCTAATGTAACGCCTCAGTTTAAAAAGGGAGGGGCAGACAAAAAGCAGGTAACTATAGGCCGGTTAGACGCAACATGGATTCATGAAGGGGAAATCATGTTTAACTAATTTACTGGAATTCTTTGAGGATATAACGAGCATGATGGATAGAGGTGTACCGATGGATGTGGTGTATTTAGATTTCCAAAAGGCATTCGATAAGGTGCCACACAAAAGGTTACTGCAGAAGATAAAGGTACGCGGAGTTAGAGGAAATGTATTAGCATGGATCGAGAATTGGCTGGTTAACAGAAAGCAGAGAGTCGGGATAAATGGGTCCTTTTCGGGTTGGAAATCGGTGGTTAGTGGTGTGCCACAGGGATCGGTGTTGGGACCACAACTGTTTACAATATACATAGATGACCTGGAAGAGGGGACAAAGTGTAGTGTAACAAAATTTGCAGATGACACAAAGATTAGTGGGAAAGCGGGTTGTGTAGAGGACACAGAGAGGCTGCAAAGAGATTTAGATAGGTTAAGCGAATGGGCTAAGGTTTGGCAGATGGAATACAATGTCGGAAAATGTGAGGTCATCCACCTTGGAAAAAAAAAACAGTAAAAGGGAATATTATTTGAATGGGGATAAATTACAACATGCTGCGGTGCAGAGGGACCTGGGGGTCCTTGTGCATGAATCCCAAAAAGTTAGTTTGCAGGTGCAGCAGGTAATCAGAAAGGCGAATGGAATGTTGGCCTTCATTGCGAGAGGGATGGAGTACAAAAGCAGGGAGGTCCTGCTGCAACTGTACAGGGTATTGGTGAGGCCGCACCTGGTGTACTGCGTGCAGTTTTGGTCACCTTACTTAAGGAAGGATATACTAGCCTTGGAGGGGGTACAGAGACGATTCACTTGGCTGATTCCGGAGATGAGGGGGTTGCCTTATGATGATAGATTGAGTAGACTGGGTCTTTACTCGTTGGAGTTCAGAAGGATGAGGGGTGATCTTATAGAAACATTTAAAATAATGAAAGGGATAGACAAGATAGAGGCAGAGAGGTTGTTTCCACTGGTCGGGGAGACTAGAACTAGGGGGCACAGCCTCAAAATACTGGGGAGCCAATTTAAAACTGAGCTGAAAAGGAATTTCTTCTCCCAGAGGGTTGTGAATCTGTGGAATTCTCTGCCCAAGGAAGCAGTTGAGGCTAGCTCATTGAATGTATTCAAATCACAGATAGATAGATTTTTAACCAATAAGGGAATTAAGGGTTATGGGGAGCAGGTGGGTAAGTGGAGCTGAGTCCACGGCCTGATCAGCCATGATCTTTTTGAATGGCGGAGCAGGCTCGAGGGGCTAGATGGCCTACTCATGTTCCTAATTCTTATGTTCTTATTATGTATATCGCAGTCAAGGTTAAACACCAAAGGCCCCACCCCACTGCTGGCCAAGAACAGGGAAACACTCATCAAGGACACCAAGGCAGTCAGGACTCGCTGGAAGGAGCACTTTGAAGATCTCCTCAATCGAGACTCGGCCTTTGACTCAAGTGTTCTCGACTCCATCCCGCAGCATGCTACCCGCCACCATCTCAGTGAGACCCCAACACTGCACGAGGTAGAAAAAGCCATAAGACAGCTTAAAAACAAGGCTACGGAATCCCTGCTGAGGCATTGAAGTATGGTGGAGAGGCACTGCTGACGCAAATACATGATCTCATCTTTCTCATCTGGAGGGAGGAGAGCATGCTGGGGGATCTCAGAGATGCAGTAATCGTGACCATCTTTAAAAAAGGCGACAAGTCTGACTGCGGCAACTACAGAGGAATCTCCCTGCTATCAGCCACTGGGAAAGTCGTCGCTAAAGTACTCCTCAACCGTCCTCTTCCTGTGGCCGAGGAGCTCCTCTCAGAGTCACAGTGCGGATTTTGTCCATTACGGAGCACAACGGACACGATTTCTGCAGCGCGACAGCTACAGGAAAAATGCAGGGAACAGCGCCAGCCCTTATGGCCTTCTTTGACCTTACAAAAGCCTTTGACACTGTCAACCGTGAGGGTCTATGGAGCATCCTCCTCCGTTTCGGATGCCCCCAAAAGTCTGCTCCACGACGACATGCAGGCCGTGATCCTTACCAGCGGATCCATCACAGACCCAATCCATGTCCGGACCGGGGTCAAACAGGGCTGTGTCATCGCCCCAACCCTCTTCTCAATATTTCTCACCACCATGCTCCACCTCACAGTCAACAAGCTCCCCGCTGGAGTGGACCTAAACTACAGAACCAGTGGGAACCTGTTCAACCTGCGCCTTCTCCAGGCCAGATCCAAGACTACCCAAACAGTACGCGGACGACACCTGCGTCTGCGCACATACAGAAGCTGCACTCCAGGACATATTCGACATATTTACTGAGGCATACGAAAGCATGGGCCTTACGTAAAACATCCGTAAGACAAAGGTCCTCCACCAGCCTGTGCTCGCCACATAGCACTGCTCCCCAGTTATCAAGATCCACGGCGTGGCCCTGGACACCGTGGACCACTTCCCATATCTTGGGAGCCTCCTATCAACAAGAGCAGGCATCGACGACGAGATCCAACACCGCCTCCAGTGCGCCAGTGCACCCTTTGGCCGTCTGAGGAAAAGAGTATTTGAAGACCAGGCCCTCGAAACTACCACCAAGCTCATGGTCTACAGGGCTGTAGTAATACCTGCCCTCCTGTATGGCTCAGAGACATGGATCATGTACAGTAGACACCTCAAGTTGGTCAAGACATCAACGATGTCTCCGCAAGATCCTACAAATCCCTTGGAAGGACAGGCGCACCAACATCAGCGTTCTCATTCAGGCTAACACCCCCAGCATTGTAGCACTGACCACACTCAATCAGCTCGGCTGGGCAGGCCACATAGTCCGCATGCCAGACACGAGACTCCCAAAGCAAGTGCTCTACTCGGAGCTCCCTCAAGGCAAATGAGCTAAAGTTGGGCAGCGGAAACACTACAAGGACACTCTCAAAGCCTCCCTGATAAAGTGCGACATCCCCACTGACACCTGTGAGTCCCTGGTCCAAGACCGCCCTAAATGGAGGAAGTGTATCCGAGAGGGCGCTGAGCACCTCGAGTCTCAACGGCGAGATGCAGAAATCAAGCGCACACAGCGGAAAGAGCGTGCGGCAAACCAGTCTCACCCGCCCCTTCCTTCAATGACTATCTGTCCCACCTGTGACAGAGTCTGTGGCTCTCGTATTGGACTGTTCAGCCACCAAAGAACTCACTTCAGGAGTGGAAGCAAGTCTTCCTCGATTCCGAGGGACTGACTATGATGATGATGATGAATGGGAATACCTCCAACAACTTACAAACACAATAAATAAATTTTAAAAACATTACATATTTTAAAAATGCAATTTAATTAAATATTTTACACAAAATTGTATTTTTTTGAAAATTTTTTAATGGGCTGGATTTTCGGCCCTTGGAATTTCAGTGTGTTAATGGCAGCGGGGCGGTCCTGTTACCGCCTGGAAAAAGATTGCACTCTTGTCTGCAAAATTCGGCAAAAAATCAGGTTCCATGATCGGGGACGCAAAATCAGGCGTATACAAGGAAGTTTTTGCGCATCAGCCGAAAATCGCGGCATTAAATGTTTTGTTGATTTAAGGAACTTCATTGCTGCTCAGTGCCCTGCAACATAACGTTGTCTATTGTATGATTTTATTTTGGTGGGGGGAGTTTGTGTTACTTTGTTGCAGTAAAATTTATGATTCATCCTTTACCATTGGTGTCGTGTGCATCATTCCAACATTCATCAGAGATGTGCCTTTATGGGGCCACATAGCGTGTCCACTATTAGCTCCATCCCTCAGTTTCCTCCATTTAGGAGAACTGTTGACTTGCAATTCTTGGTCCAGCTGCATCTCCCACACTGCCTCCCCCATGGATGGGGTGGGTATCCAGTGGGGGTCTCGCCAGGCTCCTCTTTGTCGTCCTTCTCCTTCTGAGGTGGACCTGCAATCCCCACTGGCATTGCCTGGCCCCTCATGATGGCCAAGTTGTGTAACATGCAGCACACCACAATGAATTTGGATATCTGTTGAGGGGTGCATTGAAGGCTGCCTCCAGAGTGGTCTAGGCATGGGTCTGCCTGTAGGAGATAGCACATCTCTGTCAGCACTTCCTTTCGGAAGTGCAGCCTTCTCACACACTGCTCCTCAGAGAGCTGAAGGTCTGAGCATTGGTGCCTGTAAACCCATGGGGGGTAAGCCCTCCTCCCAGACGTCTTCTCATCTGTGGGCTGACATGGCCAAGAGCCCTTCTTCTAGCCACCTGGCAATAGCATGGAACATGATACGCTGTCGAACTAGTATTGCCCCCATTAAATTCCCTCACTGAAGTTGTAAGGGCACTGTAATGGCAGCTAAAACTGCCGCTTTCACGTCGGAGCTTCAAGCAGCGTGCTGTGTGCAACCGTTGCAGTCAATGTGACCTGCGATGTAGGATCCTCATATCTCCTGGCATCCCATCAATGTTCCCCCCTCCCTCCCCCCGACCCCAGACCCCTTCCCCCCTCTTCTCTGCTCTATGTCTGTGGACTGGCGCCGAAGGCCTACTTCTCAATCTGGCGGGCTGCAGCCAGGAATCGGAGACAAAAAGTGTGTGAAATTTGGCAGGACTTAAGGGACCCGACCACAAAACTGCCCCATACCCCCGCTCCCTCCCTACCTCCCGGTTAATATCGGGCCCATAATTACTAAAAAATGATGGCACACAGAGCATCGGTGCCACCTGCTGGCATTAAAACAGTACCTCATAAAGAAAAATGTTCCTTAAAGTGGTGTTAGTCAATGCCAAGGGACAGATAATCTTTACAAAGAATCTATACAGTGGAAATCTAGCAGGAGTCGGTGAAATATGGAACAGTCTAATATATAGGGGGGAATTTTCACATGAAAAAACGAGTGAGTTGGAGGCAAGGGTGGGGGAGGGAGTTAAAGTTTTAAAAATCTAAATCCCGACCCCAACCCGCATCCGGCTTGCCCACTTTAAACTTGTACTCAGGCGGGATGGGGAGCAGGCAGCCAATCTGCTGCCAGGAGGAAGGTTTTGAATTTTAAATATTATAATTAGGCCCGAAGTCTCTGTTTTAACCTGCTGGGATTCCCGGTAGCTGCAACAAGGTGAGCACAGCCTCGGGGAGCAATCCTTGTAGGCCGGGAGGAGCAAGAGTATTTCCCCTCAGCCCCTCAAACTCGCCCACCAACAGCCTGCCCCTCACTAGTCTCGGGGATCCAACCCCCCCCCCCGGGATTGGGCCGCACCCCCAGGGTTGGGGATCGGAACCCCTGGAATCGGAACTCACCCCAGAGCCAAGGATTGGACCCGTCCCCAGGATCATAACTCCCCCGGGCTTCTAAACCCCCCACCCAGCCCACTGCTTGTGGGTTGGAAAAGGGAAAATCCAGCCCATCAAATGCAGAGAGAGCTGGAAATCCATAGAATACAGCATTAGCTAGAAATATGTAGAAAGGAAAATGATTTCCGAATCTTCAGTGCTTTGTTCTACCAGAGAACAATTTACACAGTGTACAAGAACTGCCATTAAGATATAAGGTTCCCTTCTGATTGATATTAGCACAAGACTGAAGCAGTGCTTCTGTTTTATTCATTGTATATATCAATCATGCTTTTTTTTCATCACAGCTCTGAGGTATTTTTCAAAGTTAAAGGCACTATATAAATGCAAGTTGTTGTGAGTGAGAAAGAAGGAACAAATTTGCATTTATTAAGTGCCTTATCACATCCTCAGACATCCCAAAGCACTTTACATGTGGTTAATTACTTCTAAAATGCAATCAATATTGCAATGTAGGCAAATGTAGCAGCAAATTTATGCACAGCAAGATTGCACAGATAGCAAATTAAATGAATGTCCAGATAATCTGTTCTTATTGGTGTTGGTTAATAGCTGAATGTCAGCCAGGGCTTTGGGAGAACTCCCTGCTCTTCATTGTATTCTTTTATATCCATCCAAACAGGCAAACAGGATTTCAAATAAGAACATAAGAAATAGGAGCAGAAGTAGGCCATATGACCCCTGATCTTTGACCTCAACTCTGCAAAGGGATATAGATAGACTAAATGAATGGGCAGTGAGGTGGCAGATGGAATATAATGTAGGGAAATGTGAGGTTATTCATTTTGGTAGGAAGAATAGAAAAACAGAATTTTTTTAAATGGTAAGAAACTTTTAAATGTTGGTGTTCAGAGAGATTTGGGTGTCCTCGTGCAAGAAACACAGAAAGCTCACGTGTAGGTACAACAAGCAATAAGGAAGGCAAATGGCATGTTGTCCTTGATTGCAAGGGGTTTGGAGTATAAGAGTAAGGAAGTCTTTCTATAATTGTACAGGGCCTTGGTGAGACCACACCTGGAGTACTGTGCATAGTTTTGATCTCCTTATCTCAGGAAGGGTATACTTGTCTTGGAGGTGGTGCAACAAAGGTTCACTAGATTGATTCCTGGGATGGGAGGGCTGTCTTATGATGAGAGATTGTGTATCTGGCATAAACTATCTGGAGTTTAGAAGAATGAGAGGTGATCTCATTGAAACATACAAGATTCTGAAAGGGATTGACAAGGTAGATGCTGAGAGGTTGTTTCCCCTGGCTGGAGTGTTGAGAACTAGGGGGCACAGTCTCAGGATAAGGGGTAGGCTATTTAAGACAGAGATGAGGAGGAATTTCTTCATTCAGAGAGTTGTAAATCTTTGATATTCTCTGCACTAGAGGGCTGTGGATGCTGAGTCTCTGAATATATTCAAGGCTGAAATAGATGGATTTTTGGAGTCGAGGGAAATCAAGGGATATGGAAAGTGGAGTTGAGGTCAATGATCAGCCATGATCTTATTGAATGGTGGAGCAGGCTCGAAGGGCTGCAGGGCCTACTCCGCCATTCAATAACGACTCAGCATCCATAGCCCTTTCAGGTAAAGAGTCCCAAACGTTCACAACCCTGTAAGTAAAAAATGTCTTCCTCATCTCAATCTTAAATGGCCGACTCCTTAACCTGAAACTATGCCCTCTAGTTCTAGACTCTCCAGCCAAGGGAAACAACCTCTCAGCATCTACCCTGTCAATCCCCTTCAGAATCTTATTTGTTTCAATGAGATCCCTCTCAGTCTTCTAAACCCCAGAGAGTATAGGCCCATTCTACTCAATCTCTCCTAATCCCTCTCATCCCAGGGATCAATTTAGTGAACCTTTGTTGCACTACCTCTAAGGCATGTATGTCCTTTCTCAGGTAAGGAGACCAAAACTGTGCACAGTGCTCCAGGAGTGGTCTCACCAAAGCCCTGTACAATTGTAATAAGACTTCCTTACTCTTGTACTCCAAACCTCTTGCAATTAAGGCGATTGTGCCATTTGCCTTCCTATTTGCTTGATGTACCTGCATGCTAACTTTCTGTGTTTCCTGTATAAGGACACTTAAATCTCTCTGAACATCAACATTTAATAGTTTCTCACCATTTAAAAAATATACTGTTTTTCTATTATTCCTGCCAAAGTGAATAACCTCACATTTCCCCACATTATACTCCATCTGCCACCTTACTGCCCACTCACTTAACCTGTCTATATACCTTTGCAGGCTCTTAGTGTCCTCCTCACATCTTACTTTCTCACCTAGCTTTGTACTGTCAGCAAACTTGAATATATTACATTCAGTCCCTTCATCTAAGTCATTAATATAGATTATTTATCCCGACTGTTTTCTGACTGTTAACCAATCCACTATCCTTGAATATATTACCCCCAACCCCATGAGACCTTATCTTGTGTAGCAACTTTTTATGTGGCACCGTATTGAATACCTTTTGGAAATCCAAATATACTACATCCACTGGTTCCCCTTTATCTACCCTGCTAGTTACATCCTCAAAAAAACACTGATAAATTTGTTAAACATGATTTCCCTTTCTTAAAATTTCACGTCTCATGGGGAAGACAGTACCTCCGACAATGCAATAGTCCCTCAATGGTACACTGGAAAAGTCAGCCTAAATGATGTCCCCAAATTTTGGAGCGGGCTCAAAAGCACAGCTTTCATAAATCAAGCAAGAGTGCTACCAACTAAACCAAGCTGGCAATTCATGTAGCCACGGATTGTAGCAATGTGGTAGTCTGATAGTTAAATATTAAATAAGACCTCTATTGTATGTAATGTTCTGCTTAGAAATACTGCTGAGGACCAGTATGACTGTCTTAACTGAATCGGTGGAACTGTAGTGTATTTTGGAATGACTATGAAAGCAGGCAAAATGACAGTGTCACACCCACTAGCAACAAAGCACCAATCTGTAATATTTAAGGTGATGCAGTAATATCCACTTCTGTTATATTTTGCAGAACTTGAGGCCAACCCTGACGATGCAGAAGAAGATTCAGATGCAGACGAGCCTGAAGATGAGAACTTCTTCGAATACAACCCTCCAGACCAACATGGGGGTGAAGGGGAGGGGATGGAACTGGATGAAGCTCCCACTGTTGTACTGACTTTGGCGGTGGTGCCGCTCATGGAGGTGACAACCCCTTCCGTGACTAGTGGTTTGAGTGTTGGTGGGACATTCCATGGTTTCACACCTCCCGAGGTTGCGGGTCCTAGTGGTGTGATGCAGCGAGGAACACCCAGGGCCCCAACTTCCGAGGTGGCAGGTCCCAGTGGTGTGGTGCAGCAAGGCTCTTGTTGATAGGAGGCTCCCGAGATAAGGGAAGTGGTCCACGTTGTCCAGGGTCGCGCCGTGAATCTTGATGACTGGGGGACAGTGCTGTGCAGCGAGGACAGGCTGGTGGAGGACTTTTGTCTTACATGTTTAATGTAAGGCGTTGATAACGAGATCCAACACCGCCTCCAGTGCGCCAGTGCAGCCTTCGGCCGCCTGAGGAAAAGAGTGTGTGAAGATCAGGCCCTCAAAACTGATACCAAGCTCATGGCCTACAGGGCTACAGCGATACCCGCCCTCCTGTATGGCTCAGAAACATGGATCATGTACAGTAGACACCTCAAGTCGTGAGAGAAATACCACCAACGATGTCTCCGCAAGATCCTACAAATCCCTTGGGAGGACAGACGCACCAACATTAGCGTCCTCGACCAGGCCAACATCCCCAGCATTGAAGCACTGACCACACTTGATCAGCACCGCTGGGCAAGCCACATAGTTCGCATGCCAGACACGAGACTCCCAAAACAAGCGCTCTACTCGGAACTCCTTCACGGCAAACGAGCCAAAGGTGGGAAGCGGAAACATTACAAGGTCACTCTCAAAGCCTCCCTGATAAAGTGCAACATCCCCACTGACACCTGGGAGTCCCTGGCCAAAGACCGCCCTAAGTGGAGGAAGTGCATCCGGGAGGGCGCAGAGCTCCTCGAGTCTCATCGCCGAGAGCATGCAGAAACCAAGCGCAGGCAGCGGAAAGAGTGTGCGGCAAACCAGTCCCACCCACCCCTTCTCTCAATGACTATCTGTCCCACCTGTGACAGAGACTGTGGTTCTCGTATTGGACTGTACAGCCACCGAAGAACTCATGTTAAGAGTGGAAGCAAATCCTCCTCAATTCCGAGGGACTGCCTATGATGATGATGCAGCGAGGCACACCTAGGGCACCACCTTCCGAGATTGTGGGTCCCAGTGGTGTGGTGCAGCGCGGCACACGCAGCCAGGGCCCCATCTTCTAAGGTTGCCGGTCCCACTGGTGTGGTGCAGCGAGGTACACCCAGGGCCTCACCATCCCAGGCTGTGGCTCCCAGTGATGTGGTGCAGCGAAGCACACCTGTGGGGAGAAGGAGAACTCGACCGCGCTCTCCAGGGGTGCAGGATCTAGCAGATATGGTTCAGATGATGTCATTGAGTGCGGAGAGCATTGACCTTACCCGATCACTCCTGGGCTCCATCAGTTGGATAAGTGATGAGGTAGCGGGACTGTCGGGAGAAGTAACAGCAATGACATGAGAAATGGGAAGGCTATCCGGGACCATCAGTGAGGGAATAATGGCCATGAGGGAGGGGATGTCAGAGTTAGTGCAAACCATGTCACTGACCATTAGGGAGGGAATGTTGCAGGTAGTTGAGAAGGTTTTGCTCAACATGAGGGAGGAAATGTTGCTCTGTCAGGGTGCATGAGGGTCGGCATGTTGGAGTTAACTGCTGCAATAAGGCAACATGCCCAGATCCCGTGCCCTTTGACAGAATCAACTGTCACTCCCATCCAATCCCCACACCAGCCTCTGACGAGCCTAAAGCCGGGCCCTCCAACTTGTCGCCTGGGCCCTCCAACATGCCGCCTGACGTCGACGGCAGCCTCCCACCGCCGCCCCCCACCCACCCAACTCCCACTTCAAGAGGTGCGCAGTACCTGAGATGTTAGAAAGAGTAAGCTTGGTACCAAGCCCAGAAACACTGTGCCACCGCCTGTGGGCAGGGGTGCTGGAGTGTCCAAGACCGAGCGCAGCAGGCAGTTTTAGAATAAGGGGGAGGAGAGATGGATGCAGCCTTTCTTTGATGCTGCTGCTGTTGTTATTATTATTGTTACCATTGTAACTGTTCTCAAATTAAAAGTTTTTGGTAAGTTATGTCAATTCATGTGATCTTAAAGTTTTTAAGTGATCTTAAAGAGTGATCTTAAAGTAAAGTTTGATACAAGAATAATTTTATTAAAGTTAAGTTGTAAACTTTTGAATAAAATATATTTTACATTAAAACTGAATCATGTTCCATTAACATAACACAACATTACGAAATAGCTCCGAACAGTAAACATGTCCATGTGGAATAGTTGTCGCTGAGTCCTCAGGCATCAGTAAAGCGTTCACGGATGAGCTGCTGGCGCGAGGCTCGAGCAATCGTTAAAGGGGGACAATGGCCCACCCTCCTCTGCCGTCGTGCTCCGGCCTCAGGCACTTGCATGGCTTCCTCATCCTCGTTGTCCGCCTCTCCTCCTCCTGCTGCTCATCATCTACATCCTCCACATCATTATCATCAGCCACTCTCACCGCAGGTGGCTCTTCCACTGCCAGGTGCTGCTGCCTCATGATGGCTAAGTTATGCAGCATGCAGGACACAACAGTGAAATGACCGACAATCTCAGGGGAGTACAGCAAACAGCCTCAGGAATGGTCCAGGCATCGGAAACACTGTTTCAATATGCCAATGGGCCTCTCTATGATGCTGCGCGTCGCAATGTGCGACATGTTGTATTCACGGTCAGCTTCCGTCCGGGTTACGCGTAATGGAGTGGAAGCCTTTACTGTTCCTGTACATCTCGGAATCCTCCAAAGGTGCTCGCAAGGCGATGTGGGTACAATCAATACAGCCCTGTACCTTTGGGAAGCCAGCAATCCGGGAGAAGCCCACAGCCCTGTCATGGATTGCTTTGGGGGTCATGGGGAACTTTATGAAGTCATTCCTATGTGCATACATGTTGTATTCACAGTCAGCTTCCGTCCGGGTTACGTCATGAACCAGGTGGCGAGGCCGTACCCTTTGTCTCCCAGTAGCCAGCTCTGCCCTTCTGGCGCATGGCCGATATAACGCTGTCACGTAGGATGAACGCATCATGGGTGCCCCAGGATATCTTGCATTGACTGACATGATTTGATGCATGTCGTCACACACGAGCTGCACATTAATGGAGTGGAAGCCTTTTCTGTTCTTGTACATCTCGGAATCCTCCAAAGGTGCTCGCAAGGTGATGTGGGTACAATCAATGCAGCCCTGTACCTTTGGGAAGCCAGCAATCCTGGAGAATCCCACAGCCCTGTAATGGATTGCCTGGGCAGTCATGGGGAACTTTATGAAGTCATTCCTATGCGCATACATGCAGCCGTGACCTGGCGAATGTGTTGCATGTTGAGAGATGGCGCACACATCTTCAGTTGTAGCTTGAAACGATCTGGAGGCATTGAATGAAAGTGCAGCTGTAACCTTCACTTCAACTGACAAAACAGTCCCCCTGACGCTTCTAGGTTGCAGGTCTGCTTTCACCAACTCACAGATCGCACTGACAACTTCTTTGCAGAAACGCATCCTTCTGACATAGTCTGCATCACTCTGGTGGAGGTACGAACGCCTGTCTCGATATACCCGTGGTGGGTAAGGCCTCCTGCCCAGCACATAGAAACATAGAAAATAGGTATAGGAGTAGGCCATTCAGCCCTTCAAGCCTGCACCACCATTCAATAAGATCATGGCTGATCATTCCCTTAGTGCCCCATTCCAGCTTTCTCTCCATACCCCTTGATCCCCTTAGCCGTAAGGGCTATATCTAACTCCCTCTTGAATATATCCAATGAACTAGAAGCAACAACTCTCTGCGGCAGGGATTTCCACAGGTTAACAACTCTCTGAGTGAAGAAGATTCTCCTCATCTCAGACCTAAATGGCCTACCCCTTATCCTAAGACTGTGTCCCCCTGGTTCTGGACTTCCCCAACATCGGGAACATTCTACCCGCATCTAACCTGTCCTGTCCCGTCAGAATCTTATATGTTTCTATGAGATCCCCTCTCATCCTTCTAAACTCCAATGTATAAAGGCCCAGTTGATCCAGTCTCTCCTCATATGTCAGTCCAACCATCCCGGGAATCAGTCTGGTGAACCTTCGCTGCACTCCCTCAATAGCAAGAACGTCCTTCCTCAGATTAGGAGACCAAAACTGAACACAATATTCTAGGTGAGGCCTCACTAAGGCCTGTACAACTGCAGTAAGACCTCCCTGCTCCTATACTCAAATCCCCTAGCTATGAAGGCCAACATACCATTTGCCTTCTTCACCGCCTGCTGTACCTGTATGCCAAATTTCAATGACTGATGCACCATCACTCCCAGGTCTCGTTGCACCTCCCCTTTTCCTAATCTGCCACCATTCAGATAATATTCAGCCTTCGAGTTTTTGCCCCCAAAGTGGATAACCTCACATTTATCCACATTATACTGCATCTGTCATGCATTTGCCCACTCACCTAACCCGTCCAAGTCACCCTGCAGCACCTTAGCGTCCCCCTCACAGCTCACACCGCCATCCAGTTTAGTGCCATCTGCAAACTTGGAGATATTACACTCAATTCCTTCATCTAAATCATTGATGTATATTGTAAAGAGCTGGGGTCCCAGCACTGAGTCCTGCGACACTCCACTAGTCACTGCCTGCCATTCTGAAAAGGACCCGTTTATCCCGACTCTCTGCTTCCTGTCTGCCAACCAGTTCTCTATCCACGTCATATATTACCCCCAATACCATGTGCTTTGATTTTGCACACCATTCTCTTGTGTGGGACCTTGTCAAAAGCCTTTTGAAAGTCCAAATGCACCACATCCACTGGTTCTCCCTTGTCCACTCTACTAGTTACATCCTCAAAAAATTCCAGAAGATTTGTCAAGCATGATTTCCCCTTCATAAATCCATGCCGACTTGGACCGATCCTGTCACTGCTTTCCAAATGCGCTGCTATTTCATCCTTAATAATTGATTCCAACATTTTCCCCACCATTGATGTCAGGCTAACCGGTCTATAATTACCCGCTTTCTCTCTCCCTCCTTTTTTAAAAAGTGGTGTTACATTCGCTACCCTCCAGTCCATATAAACTGATCCCGAGTCGATAGACTGTTGGAAAATGATCACCAATGCATCCCCTCTATCTAGAGCCACTTCCTTAAGTACTCTGGGATGCAGACTATCAGGCCCCGTGGATTTATTGGCCTTCAATCCCATCAATTTCCCTAATACAATTTTCCGCTTTCTAAGTGTTGTGTATCTGTAAAGCATGTACTCCCATGTTCCGCCATCAGCGAGCTCATCACCTGAAGTCCCAAGGGATCCCAGCATCCATTCGGAGCACTGTATATAAGCCGACCCCTAAGGCCTGTTCCTCACTCTGGAGTGTCTTATTAAAGACTGAGGTCAATGTTACTTTACCCTCCCTGTGTGCAGCCTCATCTGTGTTAGGAACACAATAACTGGCGACGAGAATACAAATCCAATGCAAAGATGCAGCAAACTGTGGGCATCCTGGAAAAGTTCTCGGAGGGTGAGGACAGGGAAGCCTATGTCGAACGGCTAGACTAGTACTTTGAAGCCAACGAGCTGGACGGAGAAGGAAGTGCTGCAAAAAGGAGAGCGGTCCTCCTCACAGTCTGTGGGGCACCGACCTACAGCCTCATGAAGAATCTTCTGGCTTCGGTGAAACCCACAGATAAGTCATATGAGGAGCTGTGTACACTGGTTCAGGAGCATCTTAACCTGAGGTAGAGCGTGCTGATAGCGAGGTATGTATTCAACACGTGCCAGTGATCTGAAGGTCAGGAAGTGGCGACCTACATCGCCGAGCTAAGGCGACTTGCAGGACAATGTGAGTTTGATGGCTACCTGGAGCAAATGCTCAGAGACTTTTTTGTACTGGGCATTGGCCACGAGAACATCCTATGAAAACTTTTGACTGTAGAGACACTGACCCTCAGTAAGGCCATTGCGATATCACAGGCATTTATGTCCACCAGTGATAATACCAATCAAATCTCTCAGCACACAAGTGCTCGCAATGTTCATAAATTAACTGGAACTGTGTTTGCGAGCAGAAATGTACAGGGCAGAACACACACGTCCGGAACTGCCAGCAGGCCTCAGGTGACCCAGATGACTCAGAGTCTCCAACAAAGAATGAATGCAAGGCAATTCACACCTTGTTGGCATAGTGGGGGCTTCCATTCAGCCTATTCATGCTACTTCAAAGGGTATGTTTGCAAGGGCTGTGGAACAATGGGGCACCTCCAACGAGCTTGCAAACGAGTTGCAAGCTCTGCAAAACCTGCTAACCACCACATGGCAGAGGAAGATCGGTTCATTGTGGATCAAAGCAATTTCGAGCCTCAGACAGAGGAGGCAGATGCTGAAGTACACGGGGTGCACACATTTTCGACGAAATGTCCACCTATAATGCTAAATGTAAAATTGAATGGCTTACCCGTAGCCATGGAACTGGACACTGGTGCTAGCCAATCCATCATGAGTAAAAAGATATTTGAGAGACTGTGGTGCAACAAGGCATTCAGACCAGCCCTGAGCCCCATCCACACAAAACTGAGAACGTACACGAAAGAGCTTATCAATGTCCTGGGCAGCGCCATGGTCAAGGTCATCTATGAGGGCACGGTGCACGAACTGCCACTCTGGATTGTCCCGGGCGATGGCCCTACACTGCTTGGAAGGAGCTGGCTGGGCAAAATCCGCTGGAACTGGGATGACATCCGAGTGCTATCACATGTCGATGAAGCCTTATGTACCCAGGTTCTCAACAAATTTCCTTCCCTTTTTGAGCCAGGCATTGGAAACTTTTCTGGGGCGAAGGTGCGGATCCACTTGGTCCCAGAAGCATGACCCATTCACCACAAGGCGCGAGCGGTACCTCACATGATGAGGGAGAGAGTTGAAATCAAGCTGGACAGGCTGCAACGCGAGGGCATCATCTCCCCAGTGGAATTCAGCGAGTGGGCCAGCCCGATTGTTCCAGTACTCAAAAGTGATGGCACGGTCAGGATTTGCGGCGATTATAAAGTAACTATTAATCGTTTCTCGCTACAGGATCAATACCCGCTACCTAAGGCAGACGACCTATTTGCGACGCTGGCAGGGGGCAAGACGTTCACCAAGCTCGACCTGACTTCGGCCTACATGATGCAGGAGCTGGAGGAGTCTTCGATGGGCCTCACCTGCATCAACATGCACAAGGGATTGTTCATCGACAACAGATGCCCGTTTGGAATTCGGTCGGCTGCAGAAATCTTCCAGAGAAACATGGAGAGCCTACTCAAGTCGGTACCACACATGGTAGTCTTTCAGGACGACATATTGGTCACGGGTTGGGACACTGCCGAGCGCCTACAAAACCTGGAGGAGGTCCCCCAGCGACTGGATCGCGTAGGGCTGCGGCTGAAGAGGTCGAAATGCATCTCCATGGCAACAGAAGTAGAGTTTTTGGGGAGAAGATCACGGCGGACGGCATTCGGCCCACAGACGCCAAGACAGAGGCTATCAGGAATGCGCCCAGGCCACAGAACGTCACGGAGCTGCGGTCATTCCTGGGACTCCTCAACTATTTTGGTAACTTCCTACCAGGGTTAAGCACCCTCTTAGAGCCCCTACATGTGTTATTGCGCAAAGGTGAGAACTGGGTATGGGGAAAAAAACAAGTAATTGCTTTTGAGAAAGCCAGAAACATTTTATGCTCCAACAAGCTGCTTGTATTATATAACCCGTGTAAAAGACTTGTGCTAGCATGTGACGCGTCATTTTACGGAGTCGGGTGTGTATTGCAACAAGCTAACGTCGCGGGAAAGTTGCAACCTGTCGCCTATACTTCCAGGAGCTTGTCTAAGGTCGAGAGGGCCTACAGCATGATTGAGAAAGATTGAGCGTGTGTGTTCGGGGTAAAGAAAATGCATCAGTACCCATTTGGCCTCAAATTTGAGCTGGAAACCTATCACAAGCCCCTCACATCCCTGTTCGCTGAAAACAAGGGAATAAATACTAATGCCTCAGCCCGCATACAAAGGTGGGCACTCGCGCTATCAGTGTATAACTATACCATCCGCCACAGGCCAGGCACTGAGAACTGTGCGGATGCTCTCAATCGACTACCATTGCCCACCACGGGGGTGGAAATGGCGGAGCCTGCAAACTTGTTGATGGTGGCGCAGCCCGCAGACTTGTTGATGGTCATGGAAGTGTTTGAAAATAATAAATCACCTGTCACGGCCAGCCAGATTAGGACTTGGACCAACCAAGATCCTCTGCTGTCCCGAGTAAAAAACTGTGTACTGCATGGGAGCTGGGCCAGCATCCCCGTTGAAATGCAAGAGTCAATCAAGCCGTTCCAGCGGCGAAAGGATGAGTTGTCCATTCAGGCAGACTGCCTGTTGTGGGGTAACCGCATAGTACTACCAAAAAAGGGCACGGAGACGTTCATCGCGGATCTCCACAGTACACACCTGGGTATAGTAATGATGAAAGTGATAGCCAGATCCCACGTGTGGTGGCCCGGTATCGACTCTGACTTAGAGTCTGGCGTACAGCAATGCAGCGTGTGTGCTCAGTTGAACAACGCGCCCAGAGAGGCACCACTAAGTTTGTGGTCCTGGCCCTCCAGACCATGGTCGAGGATCCATGTCGACTGTGCGGGCCCTTTTCTCGATAAAATATTCCTGGTGGTGGTGGATGCTTTTTCAAAATGGATTGAATGCGAAATAATGTCGGGAAGCACTGCCACCGCCACCATTGAAAGCCTGAGGGCCATGTTTGCCACCCACAACCTGCCTGACATACTGGTCAGTGACAACGGACCATGTTTCACCAGTGCCGAATTTAAAGAATTCATGACCCGCAATGGGATCAAACATGTCACCTCGGCCCCGTTTAAACCAGCCTCAAATGGGCAGGCAGAGCAGGCAGTGCAAACCATCAAACAGAACCTTAAATGAGTCACAGAAGGCTCACTCCAAACCCGCCTGTCCCGAGTACTGCTCAGCTACCGCAGGAGACCTCACTCGCTCACAGGGGTGCCCCCAGCTGAGTTACTGATGAAAAGGACACTTAAAACCAGACTCTCACTGGTTCACCCCAACCTGCATGATCAGGTAGAGAGCAGGCAGCAGCAACAAAATGTAAACGATGGTCGCGCCACTGTATCACGAGAAATTGATCTGAATGACCCAGTGTATGTACTAAACTATGGACATGGTCCCAAGTGGATCGTGGGCACAGTGATAGCTAAAGAAGGGTGTTTGTCGTCAAACTAGACAATGGACAAATTTGCAGAAAGCATCTGGACCAAACGAGGCTGCAGTTGACAGACTACCCTGAACAACCCACAGCAGATACCACCTTTTTCGAGCCCACAACATACACCCAAAGGATCAATGACACCACGCCGGACCAGGAAATTGAACCCATCACGCCCAACAGCCCAGCAAGGCCAGGCTCACCTAGCAGCCCTGCAGGGCCAACAATACGCCAGCCCAGTGAGGGCACAGCCAACACACTAGAACAGACATTTGTACCGAGGCGGTGCACCAGGGAAATAAAGGCTCCCGACCGCCTCACCTTGTAAATAGTTTTCACTTTGACTTTGCGGGGGGGAGTGACGTTGTGTATCTGTAAAGCATGCACTCCCATGTTCTGCCACCAGGGAGCTCATCCCCTGAAGTCCCAAGGGATCCCAGCATCCCTTGGGAGCACTGTATATAGCCAGCTCTTAAGGCTTGTTCCTCACTCTGGAGTGTCTTATTAAAGACTGAGGTCACTGTTACTTTAGCCTCCCTGTGTGCAGCCTCATCTGTGTTAGGAACACAATAATAAGGATATCCTTCAGTTCCTCCTTCTCACTAGACCCTCGGTCCCCTCGTACTTCCGGAAGGTTATTTGTGTCTTCCTTCGTGAAGACAGAACCAAAGTATTTGTTCAATTGATCTGCCATTTCTTTGTTCCCCATTATAAATTCACCTACGTTTGTCTTCACTAATCTTTTTCTCTTCACATATCTATAGAACCTTACGGGCTCTGATGTTCCTGATGCAATGAAGTCAAATCAATTGTCTTCCACGTAGCACCATGATGCAGAAGGCTCGCACAAGGTATGGCATTGCTAATATTGCCCTCATACTTAAATTTAACCTTTGAAAGAAGCTCCAAATTGCAGCAAAGCAGGCAGCACAGGTTTACAGTTCTCTCTCTCACCAAGGTCTGTATGGATGGGCCACACCCAAAGGTCCTGTGACTTGTCTCTCTCACCTCCCCCTCTTAACTAATTGGAGTCTTGTGACTTCTCCTGTTCTCTCTCCCCCCGCCCTCCCCTCCCCCCCCGCAACCCCCACTCATTGCAGTCTTCAGTGCAGCAGTCACCTCGCTCCCCGGGCTCCAAGCCTTCCGATCGGCACCTCGCTCTCTCTCTCTCTCCTCCCCCACCCCCGACTCATTCCACTCTTCAGTGCAAAAGGCACCTCGCTCCCCGGGCTTGAAGCTTTCTGATGGGCACCTCGCTCTCTTTCTTTCCTTCCCCGCCACCACCCCGCCTCCCACCCCCGCCCCGACAACAGCTTGTTTTGTAGCCGAACCCTGAGCCGCTGTGTCGGCCAAAGCTATGACCCTCCAGCCCTGCTTCAAGACGTTCGCTGGTGGTGTGTGAGTGATTAAAAAAATGTGAAAACTTCTGAAATCCAACAAACTTATACTTCTACGTTGAGAGGTACAAAAAGGTTGAACTGAATTATTGATTTTGACAGTGTTCTTGCCTCCCTCCAAAATCTTCGATTTAAAAACAATGGTATCTTTCGGCGCAGATTTGTGAATGTGCGCTGGTTTTCTTAAGTGCCCAGAAGGTTTTTCGGAAATGGCCAGCTACGCCGACCTAGGAGGAAAAAATGTTGGCCAAACCGCAAACAATTGAAAAAACCGGCGCAGACATTAGGTAAAAAAAAATTGGCCTAGAAAAATCGTAACTAAATCAGTTACGCCGGCGCAGATCGCAGGGGGAAACTTGGAAAAAATAAATATGCCAGAAAAAAATGGCACACGCCAAAAAAACAGCGCAAATGACTGGGGAAAATTGAGCCCATACTAACTCAGTGCATAATTTTGCCAATTAACTTAAATCTGTAACTGACCCTTCCGCCAGTGAAACAGTTTCTCCTTATTCATTCTATCAAAACCCTTCACGATTTTGAACATCTCTTTTAACTCTAATATGTGTTCAGTCAACTGAAAAATAATATTTTTCATTGCCATGTGGTACTTATTCCAACATAGGGTGCAGTAGCATTGTGGAAATGTTACTGGACGAGTAATCCAGAGTCCTGAACTAATAATCTGGAGACATGAGTTCAAATCTCACCACGGCAGCTGTGGAATTTAAATTTAGTTAATTAAATAACTCTGGAATAAAAACCTAGCATCAGTAATGCTGAGCAAGAAACTACCATATTGTCATAAAAACCCATTGTCATAAAAACCCATCTGGTTCACTAATGTCCTTTAGCGGAGGAAATCTGCCATCCTTACCTAGTTGGGCAGGTGACTCCAGACCCACAGCAATGTGGTTGACTCTTAACTTCCCTCTTAAATGGCCGAGCAAGTCCCTCAGTTGTACCAAACCTCTATAAAGAAGTATTCTGCAGCAGTTCAAGAAGACGCCTCACCACCACCTCCTCAAAGACAATTAGGAATGGGCAATAAATGCTGGCCTTGCCAGTAACGCCCAAATCCCATGAATTAATTTTTTTAAATTGTTATTTTATAAATTTGAGACAATCCTTTCCTGTACAAGTTGTGGACCTTTAAGCTATCCTGTTTGTAATGTATGTTCAATGTGACAAGCCATGTCCAAATAAATAATCAACATCTATAAGCTTCCTGTGCACAGCACCAATATGTTGTAACCTTCATCTCAGAAAAGCACCTCTCCTGCACCAGTGTGAATTTTTCATTTCTCACACTTGTCATCTTTGTGGCTGCTCCAAATGAAAGTGATAGTGGGCCTAAAATCGCGCTCCCCATGGTCGTGTATGAAGTGCGCATGTGCCCGTGGGGTCCCCACATGTTCCGGGTTTAAATATTCGAAGCACATGCGCCTAAACCCGGTATTTGCGATCTGTCAAAAATAAGGAGGGGAGGGATCCAGGAAGGGGTACGGGGAGAGAACGGGGGCGATTCTGGGGAGGGGAGGGGAGTGGTCCAGGGAGGTGAGGGGAGGTGGTCCTTAGGCGATAGAGGCCCGGATTATTTTTGTGTGACCCACAAATGCACTCCTGCTCATCTGAGGCCCAAAAAATGAATTTACGTTTACCTTGGCGGACCTCTTCTCATCCATCGCCTGTAGAACTGGTCGGAGCCTGCACGGTGAACTGGTGTAGGGTTCTGACCAGTTCCTACCTAAAATAGCAATCAGGGTCCTATTTACGCCATAGGACCCCGTTTTCCGTATTAACAGAAGCCTGTCGACTGAAAAAGGCAAGCACTTTGGATACCCGCTGGCAGAAATAAATTTATATCGCGCCTTTCACGACCACCAGACATCTCAAAGCGCTTTACAACCAATAAAGTACTTATTGAAGTGCAGTCACTGTTGTAATGTAGGAAACGTGGCAGCCAATTTGTGCACAGCAAGCTCCTACAAACAGCAATGTGATAATGACCAGATAATCTGTTTTTGCTATGTATAGAAATATTGACCAGAACACCGGGGATACGTCTCCTGCTCTTCTTCAAAATAATGCCACGGAATCTTTTTTTACGTCCACTTGAGAGAACAGATGGAGCCTCGGTTTAACGTCTTATCCGAAAGACGGCACCTCCAACTGTGCAGTGCTCTCTCAGTACTGCACTGGAGTATCTGCCTAGATTTATGTGTTCAAGTCCCTGGAGTGGGACTTGAACCTACAAACTTCTGACTCAGAGGCAAGAGTGCGACCCACTGAACAACAGCTGACACTGTAGGCCCCTTTTAAAATGGAGCCTGCCAAATTGCAAGTGTTAACAGGACGCTAAGGCTACCGACCCTATTTTAGAGCCGTCTTAACGTCAGGCGATGGCACTAAAAATCGTATGTGGCAAAAGACACTGCTGCCAGTTCAACTAGATCAGCTTATTCTTAACTAGCTTTAAGCAGTTTCTCTCCTGAAGCTGAGTATTGGAAATTGATGGTGATATGATCTTCTGTTTATTATCAGGATCATCTACTTACACATAATTCAAGACTAACATATAAAACACCTACCTTTGTTTGCATTGCTTTAACACCTGCCAGTTTTAGGATCCTTCAAACCTTGCAAATTTTATGGATCCGTCGCCATTACTGCCCCAAAAACATCAAAGCCGAAAATCCAGCCCAATATTATGTGGCCCTGGGAAACTGGGGGGACTGTGCAGAATGAAGGATTAAGGAATTATAGGAAAAAACTAAATCAGTGAAAAAGGCAGCATATGACAATTTATACATTAAAAAGTCAATCAACTAACCTGCAGGGCTCACTAGAATGTCATAATCAATGTTTTATTAATAATTTGCAGTAGATGTGAAATTGTGCGGCAGTTTAATAGGGAAGTTCATTCGACAGTCAAGTGGGTAAAGGCACACTGGTGTAGCACTAAGGCCAATTAAGATCAGGAGGTTCCAGGTTTGATTCCCACTTTCTCCTGACTTGGTGATCTCACCCGCAGCATTATAATGTGCCTGAGCACCCTGAGGTGATGGAGGTGACAAATCAGCGACTGACAAATCAGTTCCCATTCCCAATTGTAGTCCACTGACTCCTGCTGAAAAGTGCACGTGCGCAGAACATTAAATAAGGACATGATTAGAAAAGCAAAATACTGCGGATGCTGGAATCTGGAACAAAAACAAAAAATGCTGGAAATCTCAGCGGGTCAGGCAGCATCTGTGGAGAGAAGACAGAGTTAACGTTTTGGGTCGACGACCCTTCATCAGAATTGGAGAGTGTTCGGAAAGAACAGATTCTTAACAAGCACTAAAAGGGGGAGGGGAAGAAAGAACAAAAGGGAAGGTCTATGATAGGGTGGAAGGCAGGAGACATTAGAGAGACAAAATGGATGATGGGCCGAATTGAAATGGTGATGCCAGGAGTTAGAGAAACATTTGTCAAGATAGGGTATGAATGGCAGACATGATTCGGAGGTTGGGATGCTCTCCACGGACAATAGCCCGCTGACCCTCAAGGCTGATACATGAAAACTTACCAGTTGGGGGAGATACTTGAGAGCATACTCACAGGTGTATACATTACAGCAATAAATTGGCCAAGAAAGAAAGATTAAACACAGGATCGACTAAAATGGAAAATAAATCTAAATGGCCCAGAAATTGCGCCCCCGCCCCCCACCCCCCTGCCCCCGGGTCCGTACAGAGTGTGTATGGACCCAGGAAGGCATTGCAAAAGCCGGTTTTCAGTGCACAATGCGCATACGCTGAAAACCGGCTTTTCCAATCTGTCAAGCTCCAGCTTGATGGATCCTCTGTATCTCGGGAGCGAGGACATTTGCAAGGGCAAGATTGCGGTATTTACCCATATCTTAAAAACATAGAACATAAGAAATAGGAGCAGGAGTAGGCCATAAGGCCCCTTGAGCCTGCTCCGCCATTCAGTAAGATCATGGCTGATCTGATCATGGACTCAGTTCCACTTCCCTGCCCGCTCCCCATAACCCATTATTCCCTTATCGGTTAAGAAACTGTCTATTTCTGTCTTAAAGTTATTTAATGTCCCTGCTTCCACAGCTCTCTGAGGCAGCAAATTCCACAGATTTACAACCCTCTGAGAAAATAAATTTCTCCTCATCTCAGTTCTAAATGGGCAGCCCCTTATCCTAAGATCATGCCCTCTAGTTCTAATCTCCCCCATCAGTGGGAACATCCTCTCTGCATCAACCTTGTCCAGTCCCCTCATAATCTTATACCTTTCTATAAGATCACCTCTCATTCTTCTGAATTCCAATGAGTAGAGGCCCAACCTACTCAACCTTTCCTCATAAGTCAATCCACTCATCCCCAGGACCAACCTAGTGAACCTTCTCTGAACTGCCTCCAAAGCAAGTATATCCTTTCGTAAATATGGAAACCAAGACTCCACGCAGTATTCCAGGTGTGGCCTCACCAATACCCTGTAGAGCTGTAACAAGACTTCCCTGCTTTTATACTCCAACCCCTTTGCAATAAAGGCCAAGATTCCATTGGTCTTCCTGATCACTTGCTGTACCTGCATACCATCCTTTTGTGTTTCATGCACAAGTACCCCCAGGTCCCGCTGCACTGCGGCACTTTGCAATCTTTCTCCACTGAAATAATAACTTGCTCTTTGATTTTTTTTCTGCCAAACTGCATGACCTCACATTTTCCAAAATTATACTCCATCAGCCAAATTCTTCCCCACTCACTTAGCCTGTCGATGTTCTCCTGCAGCTCCTTATGTCCTCCTCACACATTACCCTTTCTCCCATCTTTGTATCGTCAGCAAACTTGGCTACGTTACACTCAATCCCCTCTTCCAAGTCATTAATATAGATTGTAAATAGATTGTATAGTTTGTAAATAGATTGTATAGATTGTAAATCTTGCCCAGCAAATGTCCTGAAACTCTTGCACTTGATAAAAGCAGGCTCATAGCCTACTTTTACAGGCGTAAGAGTTTTAAAACACACAAAAACATAAAAAATAAAATTTAAAAAATACATTTTATTGCTAAAAACCCTTCCCACTACGGTAAGTTTATTTTAAACCATAATTTTAAAAACCTTTTGAAAAATCGGAAAAATATATATATTTTTTGAGACATAAATAACTTTAATTTAGATTAATGTTAAATATGTGGTGTATTTTTTCTATTTTTTATTAGTGTTTTGGGGTGTTTGGGGGGGTTTCTCAATCATAATAATGGGAATTCCAACTTACGGAGTTCCCATTATTATGAATGAGAAAACACTATACCTGAATTGGCTGCCCAGAACCATGTGACTCCAGCTCCAGCTCTACAGACGTCGCGATGTGCACGCGCTCCGACGCACAGTGAGTGGAGGCCTCAGGACCGGGATCTCTCGTGGGCGCAGCAGGTTCAGGTAAGTGCGCATCTTTTTTCCCTAGTTCAGTCGATTGCCCGACCGGGATTTCTAGGCCATTGTGTGCTATATTATCAGCAGAAAAAATGTGAATCTCTGCAACAACTTGATAACACAAGAGAGAAGTTAAAATTAATGGGCATACTTTCACAGATTTCTGCCCTCTGTTGTGTTGTACTCTCCACTCTTCTTGGTTCCCTACACCTGCCCCATTCCCCACTCTGAAGGGCAGCTGACCAAACAATTCTTAAATCTTCACCCATATCAATCTGTGACTAGCCAAAAAAGGGCGTGAGACAAAGAACCACCTGGCTTCTGACCTAGCTTCACTGCAATGGCATGGCTGAGATTTGTGGTTCTCATGGGTGTGAAACTTGATCCCACCATTTTGTGGAGCGGCACCAAACTGCACCACTGTGGCACCCCACCCTTTGGAAAGAAAAACTTTTAAATTGGGCTTGGGTGTCAGCTGTGGCTCAGTGGGTAGCACACTTGCCTCTGTGTCAGAAGGTTGTGGGTTCAAGTCCCACTCCAGGGACTTTGAGCACAGAAATCCAGGCTGACACTCCCAATGCAATGCTGAGGGAGAGCTGCATTGTCGGAGATGCCGTCTTTCGGATGAGATGTTAAACCGAGGCCCCGTCTGCTCTTTCAGGTGGACGTAAAAGATCCAATCACACTATTTCGAAGAAGAGCAGGTGAGTTATCCCCGGTGTTCTGGCCAATATTTATTCCTCAATCAACATAACAGAAATAGATGATCTGGTCATTATCACATTGCTGTTTGTGGGAGCTTGCTGTGCGCAAATTGGTTGCCACATTTCCCACATTGCAACAGTGACTACACTCCAAAAAAGTACTTCGTTGGTTGTAAAGCGCTTTGAGATGTCTGGTGGTTGTGAAAGGCGCTATATAAATGCAAATCTTTATATTTTGGCAAGAGGTGCCGATTGGTCCAGTTCCAGCCAGTAGATGGCAGCAACAAACTTTTTGAAAAGCCTGCAGGCAGCATCACTCAATGAATCTATGTGGGCATCGGGGAAGGGAAATTTTTCAAGAGAACAATTTGGTTACCTCTTTGCTTTAAGAGGGCTGTGCACCATTTTCTTTCCTTTCTCTGCCCCAACTTCCTCTCCTCCACTCCTACGGGTGTTAACTCATGCTGGGGTAACGATCTAGAAGCCTTTGCTGAAGTGGTTGTTCTTTGTGTCAGACACAACAGTGCACATCAGTCGGCAACTTAACCACAAAGGCACCACAAATAAGCATAAACATATTCCATACATCCGACATCCATACACATGGATTACCATCAGGAGTGGAAATGCTGGCTGATTTTTCTCTTCCATGACCCAGAGTCACTGACATCAATTCTAGCATCTCTCCCACCACCCCATTAAGATCAGATAACTCAGGACCGAGGAAACTACCTGGGAACTTCTAATTCATATGGCTCAGTACGGCTCTCTCCCTCAAAACTGCCATTATCATCCCTGACCTTAATCCTTACAACCTTGCCAACTAAGAACATAAGGAATAGAAGCAGGAGTAGGCCATTCAGCCCTTCGAGCCTGCTTCGCCATTCAATAAGACCGTAGCTGATTCTCTACCTCAACTCCACCTTCCCGCACTAGCCCCATACCCCTTGATTCCATTGGGAGTGGAAATGCCGACTGATTTTTCCTCAGCTCCATCTAAAAGCACTATCTTAAATCTTCTGTTCCTCTCTAATGTCTTGAAGACACTAACAATATCCCAACAGTGGATAGTCAAGGGGCTATAGCGGGGGAGCAACTTAACACAATCACAATCACTAAGATGGTACTCAGTAAGATAATGGGACTGAAGGCAGATAAATCCCCTGGACCTGATGGCTTAAGAGAAGTAGCGGCAGGGATAGTGGATGTACTGGTTGTAATTTACCAAAATTCCCTGGATTCTGGGGAGGTCCCAGCAGACTGAAAAACTTCAAATGTAACGCATTTAAAAAAGGAGGCAGGCAAAATCAGGAAACTATAGACCAATTAGCCTAACATCTGTGGTTGGGAAAATTTTTTGGAGTCCATTATTAAAGAAGTAGTAGCAGGACATTTGGATAAGCAAAATTCGGTCAGGCAGAGTCAGCATGGATTTATGAAGGGGAAGTCATGTTTGACAATTTTGCTGGAATTCTTTGAGGATGTAACAAACAGGGTGGATAAAGGGGAACCAGTGGATGTGGTGTATTTGGACTTCCAGAAGGCATTTGACAAGGTGCCACATAAAAGGTTACTGCACAAGATAAACGTTCACGGAATTGGGGGTAATATATTAACATGGATTAGAGGATTGGCTAATGAACAGAAAACAGAGCGTCGGGATAAATGGTTCATTCTCGGGTTGCAAACTAATGGGGTGCCACAGGGATCAGTGTTGGGACCCCAACTATTTACCATCTATATTAACGATGTGGAAGAAGGGACCAAGTGTAATGTAGCCAAGTTTGCTGATGATACAAAGATGGGAGGAAAAGCAATGTGTGAGGAGGACACAAACAATCTGCAAAAGGACATAGACAGGCTAAGTGAGTGAAAAACTTGGCAGATGGAGTATAATGTTGGAAAGTGTGAGGTCATGTACTTTGGCAGAAAAAATCAAAGACCAATTTATTATTTAAATGGAGAAAGATTGCAAAGTGCTGCAGTACAGCGGGACCTGGGGGTTCTTGTGCATGAAACACAAAAGGTTAGTATGCAGGTACAGCAAGTGATCAGGAAGACCAATGGAATCTTAGCCTTTATTGCAAAGGGGATGGAGTATAAAAGCAGGGAAGTCTTGCTACAATTATACAGGATATTGGTGAGGCCACAACTGGAATACTGCATGCAGTTTTGGTTTCCATATTTATAAAAGGATATACTTGCTTTGGAGGCAGTTCAGAGAAGATTCACTAGGTTGATTCCAGAGATGAGGGGGTTGACCTATGAGGAAAGGTTGAGTAGGTTGGGCCTCTACTCATTGGAATTCAGAAGATTGAGAGGTGATCTTATCGAAACGTATACGATTATGAGGGGACTTGACAGGGTGGATGTGGAGAAAATGTTTCCACTGATGGGGGAGACTAGAACTAGGGGGCATAATCTTAGAATAAGGAGCCGCCCATTTAAAACTGAGACGAGGAGAAATTTATTTTCTCAGAGGGTTGTAAATCTGTGAAATTCGCTGCCTCAGAGAGCTGTGGAAGCTGGGATATTGAATAAATTTAAGACAGAGATAGACAGTTTCTTAACCGATAAGGAAATAAGGGGTTATGGGGGGCAGGCAGGGAAGTGGACCTGAGTCCATGATCGGATCAGCCATGATCGTATAAAATGGTGGAGCAGGCTCGAGGGGCCGTATGGTCTACTCCTGCTCCTATTTCTTATGTTCTTATGAATGTGAAATGATCTCTCAGTTCCATGCCCATTTTTTTCTCTAATTCTCCATCATTTTTCCCTGGGACCTCAAAGCTTCCCTCAGGCTTTCAAAAGTTCAAGCTTCACCTGACCTGATTACTGCGACCTAACTTACCCCATCTCTTTTCATCTTTTTAGATTTGGCAGTGTTCTGTACAATGCCTATTACCTTCATGTTCAATTTAAACATACTGTTGAAGCATGAGGTGGTGGTGTCAGGAAGTTGCACAACTTAGGTGGTATGTAAGACATGCCTATCTCCAACTCTCTGTTTGCTGCATGTAGGACTGTACAATGGATCCTGACCCATCATTTACAGCCTTACCTATTCTTGCTATAAGTCCTTTGATTATTTATTTTTCAGACATTCTATGTAGCACCAGCGACTTCATATACAAGTGACGAAGACTTGTGTTTATGAAAAATGGAAGTATATTTTTGGTCACAGATTTTCAGCATATAAGTAGGAGTGAGAATTTGGTGCATTGGTAGTATTCCCGCCTCTGGGCCAGAAGGTACATGGTCCGACCTCTGACTCTGGCAAGTGGAGTTGGAGCTCTGGCTCTGAATTCTGGGTTGACATCCAGCGGGATAATCACGTCTGGTGGGTGTAGGTGCCCCCGCGGCCCCCCCCCTCCCCCGCACCCACCACCCATGACCCAGCCTCCACAGCTCTCTGAGGTAGAAAATTCCAAAGATTCACTTCTCTCAAGGGTCGTGAATCTTTGGAATTCTCTTCCTCAGAGAGCTGTGGAGGCTGGATCATTGAATGCATTAAAGGTGGAGATTTTTGAAAGATAACGGAGTCAAGGGTTATGGGGAGCAGGCGGGGAAGTGGAGTTGAAGCCAGGATCAGATCAACCATGATCTTATTGAATGGCGGAGCAGGCTCGAGGGGCTAAATGGCCTACTTCTGCTCCTATTTCATATGTTCTTCTGCATTATGTTCTTATTGTATATGTTGTGGGAGTCCATGAAACCCTTCCACTGTGTATTAACCCAACCCCCCCGCCCCCCCCATCAGATAGTATAAAGATGGTTACTGTAATGTATGCACCTGTGAGTATACTCACAGGTTTGTAGAACTGTTGCATTGCGAGTGGCTTCGCCAGTCACATGATGTTCACAAGACTCAATAAAACCCCAGCCAGTTGGGTTCAGTGAATTCACAATGAGACAGGTGGTTGTGAGCCTGGTGGATGAACTGGTAATGTGTAGTGTGATTGTTAAACCTTTGCTAATAAACCAACTAGTTCTTAATAGCAATGTGTTGCTATGAATTCTTAAGCAAAGAACCCATGAAGCAAATACATTACAGTTGTGGACATGGAAGGAGTGTTAACGTAGTTGCCAGTCAGCCTGCAAATCCTTCCACTACTTCACACTATTCTCCAAAGCGAGAGGGGACACGAGAAGAAGCATGCAAGTGACCCGAAATGCAAAAATATCACCTGAGACTGTGTATGGCTACAATCAGAGGTGAGCGACTATAAGCTTTTGTGCTGCTTTCGTATGCCTCAGTGAAGGTGTTGAAGATGGCTTGGAGATCGGCCTCTGAATGTGTGCAGATGCAAGCATCATCCGCGTACTGTAGTTCGATGACAGAGGATGGGACGACCTTGGATCTAGCCTGGAGCCAAGGAAGGTTGAACAGGTTTCCATTGGTTCTATAGTTTTGTTCCACTCCAGCGGGGAGCTTGTTGAGAGTGAGATGGAGCATTGCAGCAAGGAAGATCGAGAAAAGCATTGGCGTGATGACGCAGCCCTGCTTGACCCTGGTCCAGACGTGGATTGGGTCTGTGGTGGATCCATTCGTCAGGATCCAAAAGCAAGCACTCTACTCAGAACTCCTACACGGCAAGCGAATCCCAAGTGGGCAGAGGAAACATTTCAAGGATACCTTCAAAACCTCCTTGATAAAGTGCAACATCCCCACCCCTAGGAATCCCTGGCCACCCTAAGTGGAGGAACAGTATCTGGAATGGCACTGAGCACCTCGAGTCTCGTCGCTGAGACCATGCAGAAACCAAATGCAGACAGCAGAAGGTGCGTGTGGTAAACCAGACTCCCCACCTATCTTTTCCTCCAACCACGGTCTGCCCCACCCGTGACAGAGATTGTAATTCCCTTATTGGACTGTACAGTCACCTGAGAACTCACTTTTAGAGTGGAAGCAAGTCTTCCTCGATTTCGAGGCACTGCCTATGATGATGGTGATATGATGATTGTGCTGCATTTTCAGAGTTGTTCAGGAGGTATTTCTTACTTCATGGGTGGCAGAAGACAATATTTGAGGGATGTAGGGGCAGTTCTCCTGCCTGCCCTTGCAGTCAGGAATGATGCTTAGCTCGGAGGGTTTGGCGTGGGGGAAGGGGAGGACAGGAACAAAGTTGAAGTAAAATCAAATGTGAGAAAGAAAAGTGGAGTTACTGTTTATGTGTGTTTTGAGTGAGCTGAGTTCCATTGCTTACTGGCAAAGGTGGGGGGGGGCAATATAGCAGTTAAATTCAATGTGAAATAGGGAGTGGAGGACCGAGGATTTGATATGTAACTGTCGTCTGATCTTAGCATCAGCACAGAGTGCGTAACAGGATTTGGCACATAAATGCAGACTGCATTCCATGTAAGATTCAGAGCGTCCCACAGGATTTGGCATGTCGCTACAACCTGAATTCAACATGAGATACAAAGTCTATAGGACAAGATTCAGCATGTGATGACAGTGAATGAGGTTTAGCTTTAGTTCTAGACTTTTTTTTATTTCCACTAATTGCACTGCACCACACTTTGTCATTAAATCATTTTATTGCACTTGCTTGAATGGTAAGTTCCTTTTCTGATGTCAATCTTCGTTACAAACTAGAAAATTGCCATTTTTACCCATCAAATTGGATGCAAATTAATGGAATTCTTCAATAAATCTGACCTATAAAAATATTTTTAGTGGATGTAATCGGCTCTCTTCTCGAGCAAAACAATTTGTCACGTGTTAAATGTTCTCCCTTCGTGCCAGCCACAGTTAGAAAGTAAGAAAAGGGACCATTTGGAATCATCAGCCACTGAGCTAGCAACTACTGGTTGCTAAGCAACAGACCAATGAACCTTACCAGTGCAAACTCGGTGTCTCTGTGACTGATCCTATTGCTGTCTGACTGACTGAGTGTGGTGGTGCAGACTCTATGGCTATGCGGCTGTATAGATTTTGTATCTTTGTACCTGACTGACTGTGATAGCTCAGACCCGGTGGCAGTGTCACGACCTGCGATTGTTCAGATTACTTTGCTGCAGAACTGACTGACCCTGAGATAATCCAAACCATGTTGCGGCATGACTGACTGACTAATCCTGTTCACAAGATAAATGCTGAAGAGGAAAGCTCTTCAGCCCATCTTAGCTCATTCTTCCAGAAAGACTCTTCAGTTCCCACACCCCTCCTCCTCACATCATGGAATCCAATTGTTTCTCAAATGACTTCCACTCCACTACATTCCCCGTGTTGATCACTCTTTGGGGAAAGAACAACTTCCTAACATCAATTCTATATTGCATTTTATTACTTTGAATCTGTGTCCCTTGCACTGCTCTCATAAAAAGAAAGAAGAAAGCCTTGCATTTATGTAGCCACTTACACGACCATCGGACGTCTCAAAATGCTTTATAGCCAATGAAGTACTTTTGAAGTATAGGCACTGTTGCAATGTGGGAAACACGGCAACCAATTTGCGCACAGCAAGCTCCCACAAACAATAATGTGATAATGACCAGCTGTGAAGAGAGTGACTGGATTGGACATCACCATAACCCAGGTTGATGATTGGAGCGTGGGCAGGTACAGCAGGAGTGGCAAGGTTGGGACGAAGGAGCGGTGAGAGATTGCAGAGCGATGTGAGCGGGGCCCAGGAGAGGCGTGAGTTCGGGGCCTAGAAGAGGCGTGGGCCTAGAGGCAGCACGGGCCAGCCCACACTGCGATATGTGTGCGCACTAGGTCCGTGCAGCAGAGCAGGTCTCCAGTCGTCTTGGTTAATCCTTGCCACTGGACCAAGACCTAGCTCTGTCAAGCTTGTGTGGTGGCATCCATGCACAGGCATCTTCCATCTTTCAACATGTAGTTCGGGAGCTGGAATATTAGGTCCTTCATTGAAACACCTGTGAACTCATCCCTTTTTGGCATGGAAGCAAGTCATCCTCAATTCGAGGGACTGCCTAAGAAGAAAAATAATGACCAGATAATCTGTTTTTGTCATGTTGATTGAGGGATAAATAACTCCCCTGCTCTTCTTCAAAACAGTGCCGTGGGATCTTATACGTCCACCTGAGAAAGCAGACAGGGCTTCAGTTTAACTTCTCATCCAAAAGACTGCACCTCTGACAGTGCAGCACTCCACTGGAATGTCAGCCTAGATTTTTTGTGCTCAAGACCCGAGAGTGGGACTTGAGCCCACGACCTTCTGATTCAGAGGCGAGTGTGTTGCACACTGAGTCACAGCTTAATTTAAAGTTACCCTTTCCTCACTTATTTATATTAACAATGTGTGTATGCATACATTTCCTGTCCCAAAAACGTAACTTCCTCTTGTCGTGACTTTTGTGCAATGCATTTATGTCAACATTTCAAGTCAGCATTTATATTAAGAATTCCCTATTTACCTCAGTCAACGATGGACTGTCACGATTGAGGCCTCCACTTAGTAGGTGGTGTTGTGGCAGCTCCTCAGTCCATCTCCCAACAGCTTATTTTCGTACCAACACCTGAGAATCTTCTCTATCCAACACCAGTCTCTCACTTTAAAGTTTGTGTAAGTTCTCAATTTGTGAACATTTTCTGACTGATTTTTAATAAATTTACATTTGTGTCCCACGACTTGGCTCTTTTCATTTCTATCTGGAACTCAATCTTCACCTGGCCTCGTTCTTCAAATATCACAGGCAACGGAAGGTTTGATACTCTCCATAAGGTCACCCTTCAAACAACTCCTTTCAAGGCTAAAAAACACACATTTCTCCAGTCTCTCCTCATAACATCCTCTCTTTTGATGCTAGGCCTCTGCCTCTGAGCTGAACTGCTTCCATGGCTTGAATGTCTTCCTTCTGTCTCGGCGATCAGACAGCACAAAGTACTAAAGGTATAGTCCGACCTGAGCCCTTTATAAAAAAAGAAAGAAAGATTTGCATTTATATAGCGCCTTGCACGACCACCGGATGTCTCAAAGCACTTTACAGCTGATGAAGTATTTTTGGAGTGTAGTTGTACTTGAGAGAGCAGACGGGGCCTCGGTTTAACATTTCATCCGAAAGACAGCACCTCCGACAGTGCAGCACTCCCTCAGTACTGCACTGAGTGTCAACCTAGATTTATGTGCTCAAATTCCTGGAGTGGGTTGTAAACCCACAACCTTCTGATCTAGAAATGAGAGTGTTACCCACAGGGCTACAGCTAATAACCTGAGCATAACTTCTAACTTGTACTCTACCGTTTTGGCAATCTATTTCAATTATCTACCTATATTGTTGATTGGGCACTCTTCTATGACTAATTGAACCTGTGATGTTACAGACCAGTAACTGTGTGACTGACTACAATATCTCATAAAATTGTTTTGCAAAAGTTACAGCTTCACTGGCACCAAGGGATAGGGATTTTGAAGGATCTTTCAATCACCAGCATCAATTTTAAATGGGAGAAAACGCCTGTCTGCCGATGTGAAACTAAGAAGGAAACATTATTGGCCGACTAAAAGGAAAGCAGATGCTGGTGCCTTTAAATAGCGCTCCTCCAGCTGACATCTGACTGAAACCCGACGGCCGAAGCTGTCGTTGTCAGTACCAGGCTCAAATCCAGGGGTGGAGGGCCAATTTTTGTTCTGGGACATTACCGGAGCGCTGCGCATGGTGATGACGTCAGCATTGCTCCATGTTACCGTTGCCGCAAAACACATGCCAAATTTAGCGGGAGGCGCAGTTCTCATCGCTCGATCACAAACTCATTTGCACCCCGTTAGCGTCCCCCCCGAGGAGGCACTAATGGGAGGCGCGAAGTAGCCCAATTTCTCCCCCTAAGTCTTTTATTCTACTTTCATGATTGGGAAGTTGGAGCATGGCTGCTCTAACACCCAGTTCTGTTTGTGATCATTCATTTGAAGCACACAATCAACTCAAAGATACTTAATATAACATTTAAGTATTCATTCAACTGTGCAAATCTGTACCTTGTGCTACTGAATAAAAAGGGAATTCTTTCGGACTTTATACAGCCATTAGCAACAAAGAACACAACAAATAAAACCTCGTCCTGTCTACTACCCGAGGCACCTTGATTGCTGTAGAAATTTCCTGATACCATTTGAACTTCAAAATATTGCTACATGATGTAGGACAAAAGATGTTACTGATTCTTTGCTGTGGTGTGTGGGGTACTGTAACTGAATCTGCAGTACTGATTTACATTGTCAGCTGTGGCTCAGTGGGTAGCACACTTGCCTCTGTGTTAGAAGATCATGAGTTCAAGTTCCTCTCCAGGGACTTGAGCACATTAAATCTAGGCTGACACTCCAGTGCCAGTACCGAGGATGGTTGCTGCAATGTTGGAAGTCCTGTCTTTCAGATGAGACTTTAAACCGAGGCCCTATCTACTCTCTCAGGTGAATGTAAAACCTACCATGGTACTATTTCTGTATCCTGGCCAATATTTATCCCTCAATCAATATAACAAAAACAGATTACCTGGTTATTATTAAATTGCTGCTTGTGGAAGCTGTCTGTGCGCAAATTGGCTGCCGCGTTTCCCACATTACAACAGTGACTACACTCCAAAAGTATTTCATTGGCTGGTGGTTGTAAAAGGTGCTATATAAATGCAAGTCTTTCTTTCTCACCAGGTTTTTATTCATGGTAGATTGTAGGAAATTTTCCTTGCTCCTTTTTTTCCCTCTTTCTCTCTTTCACTGCCTTCATTCATCTATAATCTCTCGTATGACTCTCCCAGCCACTGTCGATTTTCCTTTCTTAGACTGACAGGTTTAAGAAATTAAAAACAGAAGATGCTGGAAATCTCAGCAGGTCACGGCAGATGGTGATGATTCCGCCATTCACACCCCATCTAGACTCATCTTTTGTTTCTTAACATGTCCCATTACCGTCTCATTTTTGCCCATCATCCCTTTTGTCTCTTAAATCTCTTCTGCCTTCCACCCTATCACAGACCTTCCCTTTTGTTCTTTCCTCCCCTCCCCCTTTCACTGCTCCTGCACTTCCTTAAGAATCTGTTACATCTCAAACTTTTCCAGTTCTGACGAAGGGTCACAGACCCGAAACGTTAACTCTGTTTCTCTCCACAGACACTGCCTGACCTGCTAAGCATCCGCAGTATTTTGCTTTCGTATTAGCGTTTAAGATATTTATTTACATCTTTGATGTGCAGCCCAGGGCTCTGCTTGATTGGGAATAGCCCCGTTAGCCAGAGTGCACCAACGCAAAGCGAACTCCAGCAATAGCATGGAACAAAAAAAACTCTTTTATGGCCAGTTTTAGAGCAGCCTCGTGAAGACGCAGCCACCTGCTTCCAGCGAGCAGCTCCGTCTCCAGCTGTACGCAGCCACCTGACGCCTGTGGATACAATGAGTAGGGTGAGAGGGAGCAGCTCAATTGGAATGAGGTGCTTGCAGAACTGCACCCCAGTAAATGCCTTCAGTAGAGAAAAGGAGAAAACTGGGGAGGGAGAAATTAAAAAAAAAAGGTTCTTTGAACTTCATTACATGAATCAGTATTTTATAGTTTTGTAATGCACTGGAAATGTTTGTGACTCCTCCTTCATTTTTCATGTATATTGCTTTCTTCCCCTTGCCCCCAAGTCTCCTTGTGTATCACACAATTACCTAGGAGAGAGGATGAGCGGGGTACCTGTGTTAGGTTTTTGGGTTTTTACTCCGTTTCAATGTCTCGAACTTGCCTTTTCTCACGCAATAGCTGGGTAATTTTAGCAAGTCCGAGACCAAACAGAAAATGATTACTGCTGTATTTTTGGGCACTGGTTATGTCACATACCCTCATGTGATCTTCCTCAGCTTCAGAAGATGGTAAACTAAACACAAGACTATGGCTTGGGGTATAAATTGCCAAAACAGACTTATAAAACAGCAAATGAATAAATGAGCTGAAACATTGGAACATTGAAACATTGTAGATGAATAGTCGTTACAGGCTTAACTATCCCTCATTGGAAGATAGACAAAAATCCGAAGTTATGTCGACTGCAATAAAATCTCAATCAGCCAAAAGGCTCCCGCATATTAAACTTTATATGGTTATTTTGTTGCTGACCATTTAGGAGTGCCTCTGGCCTACCTGTTTCTTTCTGATAGCTCGAGACAGACTACGGAATTTGAATAAGACAGGCTTCAAAATACTTTTTTTTAGTACAGGACAAATTAAATTTAAAGATGTATCTCTTTAGGTCGGAAAGAGCTATCAAACAAACATATATTCAAACAAAATCCACATGATTCTTGTACCTGAATTGAATTACTGGGACCCTCTCTCACACAACTGGTCAGATACAATGGGGCCAAAATTGCCACTTCCCTTAAGGCCTGTTACCGCCGGAAATCGGTGGCTACGCTGCGGAGTGCAATGGCTGCCGACTTTTCATGGAATGGCAGCCATTTTGAAAATTCCGCCCCTGCGGTATCCCGGTGGTGACCCACTTCCCTCGCCTCCCCCCCCCCCCCACCCCCCCCGCTGCTGTCGATCTGTCCTAAGTGCGTCATCAGAGCGCGCACCGCCGATGTTTCCACCCCGATGGCGAAATTCTGATGAAAAGATCTTGCTGTCACTGCTCCGTGCCCACAGGCAGCTTTTTCTGCCGGTGCACTGTGCTTGGAGTGTGCTCAAAATGGCGATGCGGCTGCCATTAAATGGGAGGACCTACTGCCGCGGCCCCCATCTTTTTTTTTGGCGACCGACTGCCATGTCGGGCCGACAATTATGTCCACCGCGTTCGGCCAGGCCGTCAACAGGCAGCCTGGCACCCCCTCTTGGTGAAGGGGAGAGATGTGGTGACGCGGCACCATGGTGGCATTATCAGCGCTACGCTGATAACTGACAGCGGTGGACACTACGTCCACCCCCCATCTTCTGCCCCTCTCGTGTGGGAACTTCCACTCACCGCCGCACATCCGTCCCCATTCAGGCCAACTTTTGGGCCACTGAAAAAAAAAGCCAAGGAGCAGAATTTCGCTCAAGATGTCACTGCACCAACCATGCCGGTAAAAACACTCGAAACGGAGTAGGTGTGCTGCGTTTCCAGAGGTGGGCAATTTCAGCCCCATTAATGTTTATATTCTGAAACAAGCTGGGCCACTTTCTTTGAGTGAACCTAGTTTTAAATCCCATATGTACTGTGACAAATACATTTTACAATGTTTCTAATTTGTCACAGCTGGCTCCTGGGCTTCCTGTCAAATATGAACGGTATATGAGAGTGGTCTTTTCCTCCTAATCTTTTGATCTTGCTCCATCAAAGCACAGGGAAATGCTTGGGTCCTGACTAGTGTGACCAAGATTAGTGCCTTGCACTATTCATTGAGGATTCATATGGGTGACCTTGTCTCCAATGCCTCATTCACTGGCTTCCCAAGGCCTCCATCAGTTATACTGCAAAAAGCAGAATCGAAGAGGAGCTCAAAAGTGGCCTGGGTTGGCTCTTCCATCAGTTTGTGTTTTCTCTCTGCGCGGGGATGCTTATCCTTTGCTCGGCATCTTCTGCAGCAGTGGGGTGTGAAGGCAGAAGAAATCATGAATACAAACCCATATCTTGTGGTGTGGGGAGTACATTGGGATTTGAATGCATTGTGTTACTTCCCTAGGGAGCATTTTCAAAAGAAGGAGCAATATAAATGTCATAATGTCCCTGGAACAAATGAGCCAACAATTGCCAACCAGTGACTCCTGTTGAAAATGCATGTGTGGGGACATCAGATGAGGACAGCACCAGGTTTGTCCGACAACACTCACAATCTAGGCCAGCACATGAAGATATTCCATGTGAGCAAGGTACTACGAATGCTTGTGGGATGCACCTTCCGGAAAGAAGGGGGGGAGGGCGGGGGCGGGAGGGGGGCATGCTGGTGGGGGTGGAAATTCAAGAAGGTGACAAAAAACATAGAAACATAGAAAATAGGTGCAGGAGTAAGCCATTCAGCCCTTCGAGCCTGCACCACCATTCAATACGATCATGTCTGATCATGCAACTTCAGTACCCCATTCCTGCTTTCTCTTCATATCCCTTGATCCCTTTAGCCGTAAGGGCCACATCTAACTCCCTTTTGAATATATCTAACGAACTGGCCTCAACAACTTTCTGTGATAAAGAACTCCACAGGTTCACAATTCTCTGAGTGAAGAAATTTCTCCTCATCTCGGTCCTAAATGGCTTACCCCTTATCCTTAGACTGTGACCCCTGGTTCTGGACTTTCCCAACATCGGGAACATTCTTCCTGCATCTAACCTGTCCAATCCCGTCAGAATTTTATATGTTTTTATGAGATCCCCTCTCATTCTTCTAAATTCCAGTGAATATAAGCCTAGTCGATCCAGTCTTTCTTCATATGTCAGTCCTGCCATCCCGGGAATCAGTCTGGTGAACCTTTGCTGCACTCCCTCAATAGCAAGAATGTCCTTCCTCAGATTAGGAAACCAAAACGGTACACTATATTCAAGGTGTGGCCTCACCAAGGCCCTGTACAACTGCAATAAGACCTCCCTGCTCCTATACTCAAATCCTCTCGCTATGAAGGCCAACATGCCATTTGCCTTCTTCACCGCCTGCTGTACCTGCATGCCAACTTGCAATGACTGATGTACCATGACACCCAGGTGTCATTGCACCTCCCCTTTTCCTAATCTGTCACCATTCAGATAATATTCTGCCTTCATGTTTTTGCCACCAAAGTGGATTACCTCACATTTATCAATGCTGATAGCTCTGTTACTTTAGAAAAAACATCACTGTACTTGTACATCAACAATATATCTCCCACGGCATTGCTCACAGGTGGTTTGCAGTGCTTTTGTGATGAGCTGCTAACCTGGCTTGTCCCTTCTGCACTTTGGCAGAAAAAATCAAAGAGCAATTTATTATTTAAATGGAGAAAGATTGCAAAGTGCCGCAGTAAAGTGAGATCTGGGGGTACTTGTGCATGAAACACAAAAGGATAGTATGCAGGTACAGTAAGTGATCAGGAAGGCAAATGGTATCTTGGCCTTTATTGCAAAGGGGATGGAGTATAAAAGCAGAGAAGTCTTACTACAGCTATATAAGGTATTGGTGAGACCACAACTGGAATACTGTGTGCATTTTTGGATTCCATATTTACGAAAGGATTACTTGCTTTGGAGGCAGTTCAGAGAAGGTTCACTAGGTTGATTCTGGGGATGAGGGGGTTGACTTATGAGGAAAGGTTGAGGAGGTTGGGCCTCTACTCATTGGAATTCAGAAGAATGAGAGGTGATCTTATTGAGACGTATAAGATTATGAAGGGGCTTGACAGGGTGGATGCAGAGAGGATGTTTCCACTGATGGGGGAGACTCAAACTAGAGGGCACGATCTTGGAATAAGGGGCCACCCATTTAAAATAGAGATGAGGAGAAATTTCTTCTCTCAGAGGGTTGTGAATCTGTGGAATTCGCTGCCTCAAAGAGCTGTGGAAGCTGGGACATTGAATAAATTTAAGACAGAAATAGATGGTTTCTTAATCGATAAGGGGATAAGGGGTTATGGGGAGCGGGCAGGGAAGTGGAGCTGAGTTCATGATCAGATCAGCCATGATCTTATTGAATGGGGGAGCAGGCTCAAGAGGCCGTATGGCCTACTCCTGTTCCTATTTCTTATGTTCTTATGTTGTTATGTAAAACCATTGACTAACTAGGTCATGTGTGATAATTATAGTTTGTCGATTTTTGGCTCTAGGTCAGAAGAAACAGTTCTGAAACAACTGACTTTTTTTTTTAAAGATTTTATATTTTTAAGAAACTATGACGATTTGAAATCTGGGTTGTGAAGTCTGGAATGTGATAGACACACATTTGATTCCAAAATTGGATTTGGCAAAATTGAGGCACTGCCCACAGTAAGTTAGGTGCACTGTTTTTAGGTACAATCACTGTTCTGTTTTGCGACTTTTGACTTGAGGATGAATTATATTGGAAATCACTGTTTCCGAGCTTACAGCTCGCATCCCACCGTAGGCAACTAGGCTCATACAGCAGTGCCTCCAGTCATCTTGGACCCCCTTGCCACTGGACCAAGACCTTTCTCTGCTAAGCCCGTGTGGTAGTCGGTGTGCAACGGCCACCCCGCGTTAAAAGAACTCACGGACAGGCATCTTCCACCCTTCAAAATGAAGTTCGGGACTTGAAACATCAGGACCCTCATGGACAACTCAGACACCTGAGAACTCACTTTTGGAGTGGAAGCAAGTCTTCCTTGATTTTGAGGGACTGCCTATGATGATGATGACTGCATCTGCCATGCATTTTCCCACTCACCTAACCTGTTCAAGTCACCCTGCAGCCTCTTGGCATCCTTCTCACAGCTCACACTGCCACCCAGCTTAGTGACATCTGCAAACTTGGAGATATTACACTCAATTCCTTCATCTAAATCATTAATGTATATTGTAAATAGCTGGGGTCCCAGCACTGAACCTTGCGGTACCCCACTAGTCACTGCCTGCCATTCTGAAAAGGACCCGTTTATTCCTACTCTTTGCTTCCTGTCTGCCAACCAGTTCTCTATCCATGTCAATACATTACCCCCAATAACATGTGCTTTAATTTTTCACACTAATCTCTTGTGTGGGACCTTGTCAAAAGCCTTTTGAAAGTCCAAATACACCACATCCACTGGTTCTCCCTTGTCCACTCTATTAGTTACATCCTCAAAAAATTCTAGAAGATTTGTCAAGCATGATTTCCCTTTCATAAATCCATGTTGACTTGGACCGATCCTATCACTGCTTTCCAAATTTGCTGTTATTACATCTTTAATAATTAATACCAACTTTTTCCCCACTACCGATGTCAGGTTAACCGGTCTATAATTCCCTGTTTTCTCTCTCCCTCCTTTTTTAAAAAGTGGTGTTACATTAGCTATCCTCCAATCCATAGGAACTGATCCAGAGCCTATAGAATGTTGGAAAATGACCACCAATGCATCCACTATTTCTCGGGCCACTTCCTTAATACTCTGGGATGCACATTATCAGGCCCTGGGGCTTTATCGGCCTTCAATCCCATCAATTTCCCGAACACAATTTCCTGACTAATAAGGATTTCCTTCAGTTCCTCCTTCTCGCTAGACCCTTGGTCCCCTAGTATTTCTGGAAGGTTATTTGTGTCTTCCTTAGTGAAGACATTTGAGCATTTGCAAGAGTGAAGCCATTTTATTCAGCCGGCACCTATAAATTCTGAGCTTTTGCTTATGACTCTAATCCTATCTTGGTGCTTGCTTCGGCTGAACCAATCTTGGTGCTTTATTCAACTCTTCTGCAAGTATGTAAAAAAGAAGAGACTAGCAAAAGTAAGCATTGGTCCCTTAGAGGCCGAGACAGGAGAAATTATATTCGGGAACAAGGAAATAACAGAGACTTTAAACAAATATTTTTTTAAATCTGTCTTCACAGTAGAAAACACAAAAAGCACATCAAAAATAAGAACATAAGAAATAGGATCAGGAGTAGGCCATTTGGCCCCTCGAATCTGCTCACCAATTAATAGCATGGCTGATCTGATCTTGGACTCAGCTCCACTACCCTGCCGCTCCCCATAACCCTTTACTCTCTTATCACTCAAAAATCTGTCTATTTCCACCTTAAATATATTCAATGACCCAGCCTCCACAGCTGTTTGGGGCAGAGAATTCCATAGATTTACAACCCTCTGAGAGAAGAAATTCCTCCTCATCTCAGTTTTAAATGAGTGACCCCTTATTCTTAAACTATGCCCCTAGTTCTAGATTCCCCCATGAGGGGAAACATCCTCTCTGCATCCACCTTGTCGAACCTCCTCAGTATCTTATATGTTTCAATAAGAGCACCTCTCATTCTTCTAAACTCCAATGAGTATAGGCCCAACCTACTCAACCTTTCTTCATAAGTCAACCCCTTAATTTCACGAATCAATATTGTGAACCTTCTCGGAACTGTATCCAATGCAAGTATATCCTTCCTGAAATAAGGAGACCAAAACTGTACGCAGTCCTCCAGGTGTGGCCTCACCAATACCCTGTACAGTTGTAGCAGGACTTCTCTGCTTTTATACTCCATCCCCTTTACAATAAAGGCCAACATTCCATTTGCCTTCCTGATTACTTGCTGTACCTGCATATTAACTTGTTGTGTTTCATGCACAAGGACCCCCAGGTCCCTCTGTACTGCAGCATTTTGTAATTTCTCTGCATTTAAATAATAATCTGCTTTTTTTTTTTTCCTGCCAAAGTAAATAACCTCACACTTTCCCACATTATACTCGATCTGCCAAATGTTTGCCCACTCACTTAGCCTATCTATATCTCTTTGCAGATTTTTTGTGTCCTCCTCACAACTTGCTTTCCCACCCATCTTTGTATCATCTATTGGCGACATTACACTCGGTCCCTTCATCCAAGTCATTAATATAGATTGTAAATAGTTGAGGCCCCAGCACCAATCCCTGTGGCACCCCACTAGTTACCATTTGCCAACTGGAAAATTACCCATTTACCCCCAATAGTGGGGAACCAAGGGGCTAATGAGAACGAGGAACTTAAAGTAATTAATATCAGTAGAGAAAAAGTACTTGAAAAACGAACGGGACTAAATGTCGACAAATCCCCTGGGCCTGATGGCTTACATCCTCGGGTTCTAAAAAAGATAGCTGCAGAGATAGTGGTTGCATTGGTTGTGATCTTCCAAAATTCCCTAGATTCAGGAACGGTCCCAGCAGATTGGAAGATAGCAAATGTAACTCCGCTATTCAAGAAAGGAGGAAGAGAGAGAACAGGGAACTACAGGCCAGTTAGCCTGACATCAGTTGTCGGGAAATTCTGGAATCGATTATCAAGGAAGTGGTAACAGGGTACTTAGAAAATCATAATATGATTAGGCAAAGTCCAACATGGTTTTATGAAAGGTAAATCATGTTTGACAAATTTGAGAGTTTTTTGAGGATGTAACAAGTAGGGTAGACATAGGGGAACCAGTGGATATAGTATATTTGGATTTCCAAAAAGCATTTGATAAGGTGCCACATAAAAGGTGGTTAAGTGAGATAATGGCGTATGGGGTTGGGGGTAATGTATTAGCATGGATAAAGGATTGGTTAACAGACAGAAAACAGAGAGTAGGGATAAATGGGTCATTTTCAGATTGTCAGGCTAGTGGGGTGCCACAAGGATCAGTGTTTGGGCCTCAACTAATTATAATCTATATTAATGACTTAGATGAAAGGACCAAGTGTCATGTATCCAAATTTGCTGATGATACAAAGCTAGGTGGAAAAGTAAGATGTGAGGAGGAGAAAGAGCATGCAAAGGGATATGGACAGGTGAAGTAAGTGGGTAATAAGGTGGCAGAAAGAGATAACGTGGGGAAAAGTCAGGTTCACTTTGGTAGGAAGGACAGTAAAGCAGAATATTTTTTAAATGGTGAGAAATTGTTAAATGTTGGTGTTCAGAAAGATTTGGGTGTCTTGTACAAGAAACACAGAGAGTTAGCAGGCAGGTACAGCAAGCAATTGGAAGGCAAATGGCATGTTGGCCTTTATTGCTAGATGGTTGGAGTACAAGAGTATGTTAGAACGAAGTTCAGTAGCGCCCGTTTGGGGGCGGTAACCAAGGCGAGGCGAGACTTCCTGCGCCAGGCATGGAAGTCCCGCCCTGGCAGTGAAATTGAAGTTACCGCCTCCAAGTGTAAGTGGAGCGCAATGTCACGGGAATTTACCAGTGCCACGCGGAGTGCTGCGTACGCTCGCGGGAGCACAGGGCCCTCTCCTCCCATTACAGGGGCGAGGGGCCACACTTCACCACCGGGGAGCGGGGTGCCATGGCAGGGTGTCCGACACAGAAGTGGAATGCCGGGCTGTAACATTGCGGCACGGACCCCGCAAATTCGTCATTGCAAGACTGCGACTGGTATGTCGGCCATTGAACAAAAACTGCGCACCGCACTTCTTTAATTTTCGCCCCGCGAGCGGAGTGCAGCCCGGTTTGTGACCCGTGAGTTCTTATGTTCAAAGCCCCTATCCTATCCATCACGAAGACCATTTAGTTTCACCTTCCAAATTTCTCCTGCTTCCACCTTTGCCTTATTCCCATTGCTACTGAAACCTTAATCCACATGGAATTCAAAATCCTCATTTACAAATCCCTCCATGGCCGCTTCCTCTATCGCACTGCAGTCTCCTTTAGGCCTACATCTCAGCCGATGCCCCAAACTGGCCCCTTCCTCCATTCCGCCCTTGGTGGCATGCCCTGGAAGTGTCTCAGCCTCACTTTCTATAACTTCCCTCCTAAACCCATCCATCTTGTTACTTCTCTCAACCTGCCTTTAAAAGTATTTTTGAGCCTGCCTTTGTCCATTCTCCTAACTCTTTTGCCCACTAATTGTTTAGTTTCTTGGGACATTTACTAGATTAAAGTGCTATATAAATGTAAGTGGTTATTGTTGAAAATGATCAATTGAGTGTGGAACAGCTAGTCCACTCTGTCGAACCTGTAATTTTATTTTGTTTTGAAGAACTTAGGAGCTCATGTGACAACTTTACCTCACATGTTAATCATGCACCATAAAAAGAGTGCGCAATGAACTGCATCAGTGAAAAATATTTTGAGTACAGTCCTGTCTCTAAGGGGAGAGTAAGTGTTGTGGTTTGGCTTTTTTACAACATCAGTTTTCATAAGCAGGCTGCTTATCTTATGAAATGAAACCTTTATTCTCTGCTGCATTGATTTAGCAGAGTCTGAGTCTGACAATTAACCCCTGTCATGGTAAATTGCTTACTGCAGAGCATGTAGGAAGCCCATTACATTTTTCAATCAGCAAATGGAAAATAATCACAACATTAAACTTCTTTATACATGCTAAACTAATGATCAGACCTAGTTACAAATTTAAACTACTTACAACAACATGCCTTTATAGAAGAAGAAACAAAGGCAAAGTACTATACAGCACAGTTGATAATTTACTACACAGAAAGCTGAGGTGGGAGTGAGCCTTGTCTCAGTGCCAGCATTCCCACCACCAAGCCAAAAGATTTATGGGTTTGAGCCACACGCCAGGCAATCCCAGTGAGCAGAAGAATAAGTTCTGGTCTCTGAATACTGAGTTGGCATCCAGCGGGATACTCTCGTTCAGTGGGAACGGAGTGACCCCCCTATGCCCACTGAAGCCCTGGCAAGCAGAAGACCACAGTTCCGGCCTCTGAATACTGGGTTGACAACTTGAGTTCAATGGGGGTGGAGTGGTGACCCTCCCATCGCATCTAGACGATTTTCTGTTGGTCAAGGGTTGTGAACCAGGCTGATAACCTGTCCATGTAAAAACAGGGGCTTTGCTACAGAAACAACCCAGAGCACAATCTGCTGGCTGCAAAGCCAGGGAAGAAATTGGTTGCCTCATATGCCGTTAGGCATGGTAGACAGGAAGAAAATAACTGAGGTGACTGGATGTCATCTGGATGTAAGAGTCTATCATTCTCTCAGCAATTGCTAGTATACTCTGGAAAAGACACATATGCAGCCAGGGAGTAACTGACCACAAGCTCTGATTTTCAGCTGCATTTAAGTTTCCAGTTGGGTTGAGGTGGGCAGAAGAAGCTCCCATGAGTAGTAGGTGGGAGTTTCATTTACATATTATTAATGGTGTGTGGAAGTCCCCCACTTAGTTTTACTGGCTATCATAATTACTGAACACCTAATCCAACTCACACCCAGGAAACCTGTGTGCCAGGGTTGCCAGATGGACCATTCAAGCAAAAGGTCATTTAAAGTGAAGATGTTGAAGATAAATAGTTTTAGGAAAAAATTGGTTAGCTTTTGATCACTTTCATGTTTTTTTCCAGTTGGCTTTCATCAGCCTTTTTGCCACTTGTGGTTAAACTGATCCTCCTCGGCAACTTCAACGCCAGGGTCGGCAAGGACACAGACCTCTGGGGAGGCGTGATCGGCAGAGGGGGTAGGGAAAACCAACTCCAGCAGTACCCTGCTCCTGACAAAATGCCTAGAACATGACCTTGTCACCAGAGGGCCAAGTACAAGGCATTGTGGCAACACCCTCACTCCAAACACTGGTACCTGTTCGTTGTTCAAACCAGGGATTGCAAGGATGTGCGCATCACCCACGCCATGACAGGAGCTGACGACTGTTGGATGGACCACCGCCTAATCTGTTCCATCATCAACATTAATTAAAAAAAACATTGATGGCAGCAGAAGCAGTGCCGCAAAAAAAATCAATGCCGGGGCACTCAAAGACCCAGCTAAGAGAGCCCTATACAGCCAGCGTCTCACTGCTAACCTGGCGACCCTTGATGACCCCAAGATGCAGAATAACCACAGTGCTTGGTCTGCCCTCCAGGCCACCATAACAGTGCCTGCGAAGAGACGCTCAGTCACTCAACCAGGAAACATCAGGACTGGTTTGATGAGAATGACCAGGAGATCCAAGAGCTAATAAATCACAAGTGCAGAGCATTTCTGAACCTAAAACAACAACTCAACTCAGAAGCAGCAAAGCAGCATTACAGACGGCTTAAGGCTGAGGTCCAACAAAAAATCCGCAACCTAAAGAACAGATGGTGGGTGGAGAAAGCACAGGAGATTCAGCAGCTGGCCGACAGCCATGATGTGTGAGAATTCTTCACCGCAGTCAAGGTCACCCCCGGCCCATGCACTTAAGGCTCCACCCCGCTGCTGGCCAAGAACGGGGAGACACTCATCAAGGACACCGAGGCAGTGAGGACACGCTGGAAGCAGCACATCGAAGATCTCCTTAACCGAGACTCTGCCTTTGACTCGAATGTCCTCGACTCCATCCCACAGCATGCTACCCGCCACCATCTCAGCAAAACCCCAGCCTTGCACGAGGTAGAAAAGACCATCCGCCAGCTCAAGAGGCAACAGGAGCGGATGGAATCCCCGCTGAGGCACTAAAGTATGGCGGAGAGGCATTATTGGCATGAATGCATGACCTCATCTCTCTCATCTAGAAGGAGGAGAGCATGTCGGGAGATCTCAAAGATGCAGTAATCGTGACCATCTTTAAAAAAGGGGACAAGTCCGACTGCAGCAACTACAGAGGAATCTCCCTGTTATCAGCCACTGGGAAAGTCATCGTTAGAATCCTCCTCAACCGTCTTCTCCCTGTGGCTGAGGAGATCCTCCCAGATTCACAGTGCAGATTTAGTCCACTACAGGGTACAACGGACATGATCTTTTCGGCGCGACAGCTGCAAGAAAAATGCAGGGAACAGCACCAACCCTTGTAATAGTCTTCTTTGACCAGACAAAGGCCTTTGACACTGTCAACCACGAGGGACTATGGAGCGTCCTCCTCGGTTTCGGCTGCACCCTAAAGTTTGTCACCATCCTCCGCCTACTCCACGATGACATGCAAGCCGTGATCCTGACCAACGGATCCATCACAGACCCAATCCATTTCCGGACCGGGGTCAAGCAGGGCTGCGTCATCGCGCCAACCCTCTTCTCGATCTTCCTCGCTGTAATGTTCCACCTCACACTCAACAAGCTCCCCACTGGAATGGGACTAAACTACAGAACTAGTGGGAACCTGTTCAACCTTCGTCATCTCCAGACCAGATCCAAGACCGTCCCAACCTCTATCGTCGAACTACAGTATGCGGACGACGCTTGCATCTGCACACATTCGGAGACTGAACTCCAAGTCATAGTCAACATCTTCACTGAGGCGTACTAATGCATGGGCCTTACACTAAACATCCATAAGACAAAGATTCTCCACCAACCTGACCCCACCACACAGCACTGCCCCCCAGTCATCAAGATCCATGACATGGCCCTAGACAACATGGACCACTCTCCATACCTCAGGAGCCTATTATCAGCAAGGGCAGACATCGACGACGAGATTCAACACCGCTTCCAGTGCGCCAGCGCAGCCTTTGGCTGCCTGAGGAAGAGAGTGTTCGGAGATCAGCCCTCAAATCTGCCACCAAGCTCATGGTCTACAGGACTGTAGTGATACCCACCCTCCTGTGTGACTCAGAGATGTGGACTATATACAGTAGATACCTCAAGTCGCTGGAGAAATACCACCGACGATGTCTCCGCAAGATCCTGCAAATCACCTGGGAGGACAGATGCACCAACATTAGCGTCCCTGATCAGGCCAACATCCCCAGCATCGAAGCACTGACCACACTCGACCAGCTCCGTTGGATGTGCCACATTGTTCGCATGCCAGACGCAAGACTCCCAAAGCAAGCGCTCTATTCAGAACTCCTACACAGCAGACGAGCCCCAGGTGGGCAGAGGAATCATTTCAAGGATACCCTCAAAGCCTCCCTGATAAAATGCAACATCCCCACTGACACCTGGGAGTCCTGGCCAAAGACCGCCCTAAGTGGAGGAAGTGCATCCCGGAGGGCGCTGAGCACCTCAAGTCTCGTCGCCTAGAGCATGCAGAAACCAAGTGCAGGCAGCAGAAGGAGCGTGTGGCAAACCTGTCCCACTCACCCTTTCCTTCAGTGACTGTCTGTCCCACCTGTGACAGAGACTGTAATTCCCATATTGGACTGTTCAGTCACCTAAGAACTCACTTTTAGAGTGGAAGCAAGTCTGCCTCGATTTCGAGGGACTGCCTATGATGATGATGTGGTTAAACTATTGTCCCTAGCTCCCTTTATAGATACCAATGATGTGTTTGAATGAAGAGGAGGACTTAGAGTGGTATCTGGCAAGTCAGGCTGCCAGAGTGGTACGTGTTCTCCTACCAGCACCCTCACATCCACATCTGTAGAAAAAGGTGAAGTCACATTGACAGGGGTAGCGCTGGGGGAGACTTCTCAAAGGCAGCTGCACCAGCAGACTCCTGATGATGCCACTATAATATACAAATGCCTGACTAATTGCTATGCTGGATGGCTGGATGGTTCTTCAGAAGCACCCCAGTTGTTACATGCTGTGCTTTACATTGTACTGCATGAAGGAAAGCATCTGACATGGGGAGCCAGTGTTGTCTGATTGCTCAAACCTGCCAAGGTGCCCCCAAACATTCCCGTTGGCCCTGACACACCTACTTAGCAAAGACTGTGATGTTTTAGGATTTTTGATCATTTCTTCATGGATGGAATTTGCAATTGAGTTATAAAACAAAGTGAATTTGCACAGTTTAAAAAAAAATTGCCATAATCTGTAGGCATTGAAAATGTATAATAGAATCATAGGGCTAGAAATTGATCAGCCTACCGCCATGTTTCTTGCCGGTATTTCCTTGTTTTGGGCAGTCTTTTATTCGTTGGGAATTACATCAGGGCCTTAGGCCAGCAGTTTTGAAATACCGCTGGGGAGCAGACCGCCAGTGTGCAACGCCGGTAAAACTGCTCCCGGCCAAGTTTGGTGGGAGAGGTAGTCCGTACTTCTTCAAAAAAAAACGGCCAGATGGACGGTAGGTATGAAACCCCGCAAAAAAAGGTAAGTGAATTTTTAAAATTCTTTTGCAGCGATTCAGTTAAAAAGGCTCCATTGAATGTTTTCCAATGTTTAATTTTTGAAATAATATTTTTTGTGTTTTCCCCCCTCTCTAGGCCAGACTCTAGCCTCGGACTTAATTTCACCAGGATTGTGTTTGTTGCCGAGATTCCTCGTGAAACGCCAATTTTTCCCGCCGGGCGTTTTTTTTTCATTTTTTGATCAATTTTCTGCCGGCATTAATTGCAGAATCTTAGTGGTTTTTTGGGCAGTAAACGGGTGGTGGCGGCCTTTGATCAATTTCTAGCCCATAGAAATTTACAGCACAGAAGGAGGCCATTTTGGCCCATCGTGTCTGCACTGGCCGAGAAAGAGCTATCTAGCCTAATCCCTCTTTCCAGCTCTTGGTCCGTAGCCCTGTGGGTTACGGCTCTTCAAGTGCACATCCAAGTACTTTTTAAATGTGGTGAGGGTTTCTGCCTCTACCACCCTTTCGGACAGTGAGTTCCAGACCCCCACCACTCTCTAGGTGAGAAATTTCCCCTCAAATTCCCTCTAAACCTCCTACCAATTATTTTAAATCTATGCTACCTGGTTGTTGACCCCTCTGCTAAGGGAAATAGGTCCTTCCTATCCATTCTATCTAGGCTCCTCACAAATTTATATTAAAGCTAGATGGACCAGTTGGTGGAATGTTATCATTCACGGGGCTCAATTTGCCCCAATGCCGTTTTTTGGCATACTTGAAGAGTTCCGCACGTTTTTTGGGGCACAACTATGCCAAAAAAAAATCCAACTTTCCCCGTTTGAATTGTTGATTTTGGTGCCACGTAGCCTGTCCTTTAGCTTTGGGGGTGGAGCCTAAGATCTGCGCCAAAAAAACGGGTTGCCAGAGTAACGAGGGACACACTGCGGGCTGAGGCTCACAGCAATCTGCACAAGCACCTTGCACATTGCAGCAGCTTACCAGCATGAAATTATCAAAGAGTTTAAGTCAAAAGTCTATCCCCCCTCCTGGTGCCAGTTGCCGCTCCTAGCCCTGAACGAAATGCCTCCCCCACACCCCTCCTCTCTCTCCTCTCCCCCCCACTCCCCTCTCCTCCCACTCTCCTCTCCCCCTCCCCTCTCCCCACTCTCACCTCTCCCCACTCTCTCCCCCCCCTCTCTCTCCCTCCCCTCTCTCCTCTACCCCCCTCCCCTCGCTCCTCTCCCCCTCCTTCCCCTCTCTCCTCTCCCCCCCTCCCCTCTCTCCTCTCTCCTCTCCCCCCGCTCTCCTCTCCCCCTCTCTCTCCCTCTCTGCTGCTGCTGTCCGGTCTGTAGAACTGCATCTGCTGCGCTAATTCTCTTACCTGCGCCGATTTTGTTAACTGTCCAGAAGGCTTTATCAGGGTGCTCACATACGCCATCCTAAGAAAAATTGGAGTAAATCAGAGCTGGACAAACTTGCTTCAATGGCCAGAATTGGCGCGGGTGGCAGGTTACGCCCCCAATGAGGTAAAAAAAATCGTTAGCCTAAAAACTTCCTACCTAAGTGAATCACGCTCGCGCAGAAACTTCGGGGAAACTTGGAGATTTGAATTTACTCCAAAAAAAATGGTGCACACCAAAAAAAGGCGCAGGTAATTGGGGAAAATTGAGCCCCATGGTCTTGCTCAAATAGATTCAATGAGGATCAGTTGTCTCATCCCAGGCCCATTGGGCAAGATGGTCCCAATTCATTAACAGAATAGCAGAAGATGTTTTTTTTAAACCAACACCCCAAGGGCAGAGGAGAAGTTGTCAATCATATTGAGGCATATTGGAAAATCACTGGCCAGTCCTCCCATAGGCTGGGAAGACCGAGAAAAGAAAAAAGGACAAATACACAGAGGACAATCAGTAAGTTATGTTTTTAAACAACGGACTGCAAGTTCCAGAGCTGGATGCAGGAGATCCGTTTTTGCAGCTAAGCATTGTCTAGAAATAAAGATAATGCCAAAAACAATTAAGTCAATCCAAGAAAGGGACAGGGCAAATGGTTTATTAATATTTTCCTATTTCTCGAAGAGAAAATGAGTGAGCTAAGTGGGATTTGATTTAACTGTTACTCAGTAGATAGCACCCTTAACTCTGAGTCAGAAGGTTGTGGGTTCAAATCCCACTCCAGGGACTTAAGCACAGAAATCTAGGCTGACACTCCAGTGCAATGCTGAGGGAGCGCTGCATTGTTGGAGGTGCCGTCTTTCAGATGAGACGTTAAGCCAGTTGTACGTAACAGATCCCATGGCACTATTTTGAAGAAGAGCAAGGGAGTTATCCCTGGTGGCCTGGCCAATATTTATCCCTCAGTCAACATAACAAAAACAGATTATCTGGTCATTGTAACATTGCTGTTTGTGGGAGCTTGCTGTGCGCAAATTGGCAGCCGCATTTCCCACATTACAACAGTGACTACACTCCAAAAATACTTCATTGGCTGTAAAGCTTTGAGACATCCATTTGTCATGAAAGGCGCTATATAAATGCAAGTCTTTTTTTCTTTATATATTGGCCCTGAAATCCCGGTCCTCTGCTTCCCGCCAGAAAATGGCTAAAAAGATCCGCACCACCTTTTCCTGCTGCGCCCACCAGAGCTCCCGGTCCTGAGACCTCCTCTCCCTGTGCATCTGAGTGCGTGCACGTCTGGACGGACGTAGAGCTGGACTGGAGTCACGTGGCACTGTCCAAGGTATCCAGGTAAAGTATTTTTTCATTCATAATAATGGGAACTCTGTAAGTAGAAGTTCTCATTATTATGATTGAGAAACACCCTCACCCGTCAACACCAAAACACCAATAAAAAATAAGAAAAATCACATAATTAACATTAATTTAAATTAAATGTCTTAGAAAAAAAAATATTTTTCCGATTTTTAAAAATGTTTTTTAATTATGGTTTAAAATAAACTTACCTTAGATGGCAGGGTTTTTAACATTAAAATGTGTTTTTTTATTTTTATATATTTTTTTAACTCTTACGTTGGTAAAAGTAGGTTATGCGCCTGCTTTTACCAGGCGCGAGAGTTTTCAGGACATTCGCTGGGCAAGAGATGGGCAAATAGTCCAATCTTGCCCATGCGAATGTCCTGGCTGTGGGCATATGGAGGATCTGTCAAGCCAGAACTTGACAGATTGTAAAAGCCGGTTTTTGCACATGTGCATCACGCGCTGAAAACTGGCTTTTGTGATGTCTTCCCGGGTCCATACACACTCCATACAGACCCAGGGAGGCCAGGATTTCAGCACCAATGACTTATTGTTAGTAAAATAATTTAGTTTAATGATTTCACAATGTCTCACTAAATGTTTCTTTGTCTGCCTTTGAAAAGATTGGAGAAGATTGAGGGCATATGTGGGAGGCATAAGACGAGAAATTGGCCAGGTTTGCACCTGTTTTATCGCCATTTTTTCGCGGTAAAAGTGTGTTTTTTGGCACTAAAAAGATTTACCATCATTTTTCTATATTGGCAAGCAGTTTGCCACCAGCGGTAAAAAATACCGTCCGCCCTTTTTTTGACTGTTTTTGTGACGTCACTGGGCATCAAACGCTCCAATACCGCCGTTTTTGGAAAATTGGCCAATACTGCCATTTTTTAAAACTGCAACAAAAACAGCCCCAAAAATGCAAGTCTTACCAGGTCGGATTCACGACGAAACCGGCACTAACAGCGCTATCTTCAAAAACAGAGCTACAGTTCAGTGAATGAAAGCATTCGAAGGGAAGGCTGCGTTTTACACTTTAGCATTTTGTGAGTTTAGATTTTGTTTTTAAGGACATTTAAGGACATTTAAGGACATTAAAAAGAATGGGGCCTATGCTATCTCTGCCATTATTGTTGGCTACTTTTTCTATGGAGCAGAGACTTGGAAGAAGGCTTATCAGCGTAATCAAAGAGCTTGCAGACTTATGGAGTGGAGGTCTTACACCCCACAAGTTTTCAGGGAACAGCGCTCATACCTGCACTTATCTGAGGCACAGTGCATTAAAAGACTGTACTTTCAAAAAGAGGTGGCCACAGAGATATGCCAACTCATAAAGGCAGACCTACAGCCTACAAGCATGAGGAGACTGCACTACCCATCGAGGTGAAGGTGACTGTGGCACTTGCCTTCTATGCCTCCAGCTCCTTTCAGGCATCAACAGGGGACGTATGCTCCATCTTGTCTGTACGCACATCGCCCTGCGATCACCTTTTGAGGATCCAGAGGTTTACCGAAGCTGAAAGGGATTCCATTCGCTGAACGTACCGATAGTCTGCGACCACACTCAGCGCTTCATGGCAGTAAATGCACAATTTCCAGGGAGCATCAACAATGCTTTCATCTTGCGTGAGAGCACTGTCTCACATCTGTTTGAACGCCAGCCAGAAAGCAAGAGCTGGATGCTGGGGGAGAAAGGTTATGGGCTCGCCACCTGGCTCATGACCCTCCTCCACAACCCTCAGACAGAAGATGAGCATCGCTACAATAACAGCCTTTTAGCCACATGCAACGTCGAGAAGACATATGGAGTGCTGAAGCAGCGCTTTTGATGCCTGGACCACTCTGGAGGCTCCCTGCAACACTACCCTGAGCAGGTCGCTGAGTTCATTGTGGTGTGCTGCATGCTACACAACTTAGCCATCATGAGGGGACAGGATTTGCCACTGGGGATTGCAGAATTACCTCAGGAGAGAGGCGGGTAGGAGGAGGAGGACAAGGAACCCATGCCACCACCACCCCCACAACAGAGGAGGAGGCCTCGTGCAGCTTTTCCCACTGCAAAAGCCTTACATCAGCAGCTGATAATTCAATACTTTGCATGAAGGCTGAACAGCACGTTTCATTATTGACTGTCCACTCGATCACACCATGTTGACTATTTCCCCCTTCAATTAATCTTCAAATGAGACACTGCACAAGTTTGGTTTAGGTGAAAAAATAAATTGAAATTTATTAAACATATGTACAGTTGTACATTAATGAAACTTTGTAAATGTTAATTTAGTAACTTTAATAACATTTTTGAATGTTAAAACTTTTGAAATGTAAACTTTACAAAACAACAACAACAAAAGAACAATCCTGCACCTAACATCCTTTAGCTGCAGCCACCTGTACCCCCCTAGTTTTAACCCCCCCACCCCTCGTCGATTGTTGCCTTTGCCCCTACCCCTACCCCCGGTGGTCTCAAGACGCTTATTAGCAGCGTGGACAGGGCACTGCTGTTGTTAGGGAACAGACGTAGGAGACGCCAATCGAAGCTCTGGAGAAGCTGGGACTGTGGAAGGCCCGGCTTCTGAGTGCCGAGGCTGTTGTTCAACCAAATCCATTTGCTTGTCTGCCTGCCCTTTGGCAGAGCGGCTTTGTCAACTCAGCCTCCACACAGATGACAAACGAGCTTCTGCCCTGGGTGTGCTTTGTTGCAACCCACTGGGACCCGGGGCCTCGGATGCTGGATAAATGTAGTGTTCTCATCCAACGAACTGGTGGCTGCAGCTGAAGTGGTTAGTGCCTGCGTGAGCTCCCCCACCTCCCCCAGCTCCTGCCATGACACTTTGTTCCTCCTCCTGCGCCTCCTCCTGTGGAGGTTCCTCAGCAGGGCTGAGGTCGGTGTCCTCGACCATGGCATCCGTCGAGCTGGGGGCTTACCCTGGTGCATTGGATGACTTGGAATCCACTTCCACAAAATAGAAAACAACAGATGACTGGTTCGCAGCAAGGGAGGGGGGGGGGAGGGTGAAGTCAGTAGGCTCACATAGCGCGGGCTCATTTGAAAGACTACTGCATTACATGTTGATGACTGGCATTACATTGCATTAATTGAAGCCTAGCCCACAGATCAGTACATAACATTGAGCCAACCCAGACCATGGATTTTGCAGGACTTACCCTCACTCTCCAACATGGGGTCAGCACCCCCATGGGTAGTCGATCTCTGAAGGCACCCATCAGACCTGCCACGCGACTTTGAAGGTGGGTGAGTGGGACCAGTTTTACCGGACCGCCGCCTGTTTTCTGCTGCTCTCGGCGGTTGTGGGACAACTTTCCCTGCAAAGTTGACAATACAAATTTTTAACAGCGGGCCCTCCTGCTCTTGTGGCACACACAGATAGTCATCAAAGCACTTATACCATACCGTGTGCTGTTACTACAGTGCTCTGGTTTATCAGGAAAACATCGAAGTGCAGAAACATCTTTTAAGATGTCAAAAAGCAGTCTTTATAATGTGTGACGATCATTCATGGCAAATAAAGTGCAACATTTGTCACATTTACAATTTAAGTAATTGGAGTGCATAAATAAAAATATCACTTACTCTGACGACCCTGCAAAGGTCATTCCACCTCTTCCTGCACTTGTCATGGTCCCTCTGGATAGAGTCCACTGAGGAAAGCTGCTGAGCCACACTTTTCCACACATGCCTTACAGCAGATGGGTATAGTTTTCCACGACCCTACTCGAGGTCTCCCCCCATCTGCCTTCTACAGCAGTGATTAATGCCTCATTTGCATCTTGAGTGAATTTCCTGGCCCTCTTCCTTGCTGAATCACCCAGCATTTTTAATTTCTGATTAACTGTGAACTGTGCTTTAGTTTGCAGATCTTTAAATCCCCTCTCAAGAATGGCTGATTCAGCCCTGGGTGTACTGTGCGGGTGCATTCTGTAGGTGACCTGGAAGGTGCCAGAAGGATTGGGAGGAAAAAAAGGAGAAAATTATTTTATTTCTTTGTGCTTGCGCTGAACGGCCATTTTTATTACCGCAGAGAAATTGAGTTTTGGTGTACAAAAAACGGTGCACTTTTACCGCTATAAAGATCGGCAAAAAGAATTTGGCCAATTTTGCACATTTATTTTTTGATGCCATTTGAGCGCTAAAATAAAAAACGACGTTATACGTGATTTGCACCAAAAAAAGGCGATAGCACTATTTGACCAATTTCTAGCTCCATATGATATCCAGCTTAGATAAGTTCCACTTGTTATATATGTGGACTTCCTCTGTACAGCCACCAGAGGGCTCATTCCCCAGAGTCCCAAGGGATCTCATAATCCCTTGGGAGCACAGGTATTTAAAAAGGCTTCACTGGTTGGAGAGGCACTCTGGAGACCAGCAATAAAAGACTAAGGTCACACTTTACTTTGAGCTCACAGTGTTCAGTCTGACTCTTTCTCCATACACAACAATTGGCGACGAGATACAGATAGCGAACCCAAAGATGCAGAGAACAGTGGGCATCCTGGAGAAATTTTCAGAGGGAGATGATTGGGAAACTTTTGTGGAGCGACTCGACCAATACTTCGTGGCCAACGAGCTAGATGGGGAAGAGAGTGCTGCCAAATGTAGAGCAGTCCTCAAGGGAGACAGCACCGTCAGAATCTGTGGCGATTACAAAGTAACTGTTAGTCGTTTCTCCCTGCAGGACCAATACCCACTACCAAAGGCCTCTTTGCAACGCTGGCAGGAGGAAAGACGTTCACAAAACTGGATCTGACTTCAGCTTACATGACGCAGGAACTGGAGGAATCATCGAAGGCCCTCACCTGCATCAACACGCACAAAGGTCTTTTTATTTATAACAGATGCCCGTTTGGAATCCGATCAGCGGCGGCGGTAATCCAGAAAAACGTGGAAAGTTGACTGAAGTCGGTCCCGCACACCGTGGTCTTCCAGGACGACATCGTGGTCACAGGTCAGAACACAGTCGAGCACCTGCAGAACCTCGAGGAGATTCTTAGTCGACTCAACCGTGTGGGGCTCAAGTTAAAACGCTTGAAGTACGTTTTCCTGGTGCCTGAATTGGAGTTCCTGGGAAGGAGGATTGCGGCGGACGGCATGAGGCCCACCAACACAAAGACGGAGGCAATCGAGAATGCACTGAGGCCATAGAACGTGACGGAGCTGCGGTCATTTCTGGGACTCTTGAACTACTTTGGTAACTTCTTACCGGGTGTCAGCACCCTGCTAGAACCACTACATGTCTTACTACGAAAAAGGGGCGAATGGGTTTGGGGCAAAAGCCAAGAAAAAGCCTTTGTAAAAGCGAGAAAATTGTTACGCTCAAACAAATTGCTTGTGTTGTATGATCCATGTAAGCGTTTGGTACTAGCATGTGATGCATCGTCATATGGCATCGGGTGTGTATTGCAACAAGCTAATGATTTGGGAAACTGCTTATGCATCCAGGAGTCTGTCTATGCCGAGAGAGCCTTCAGCATGATTGAAAAAGCGTGTGTCTATGGGGTAAAGAAAATCATCAATACCTGTTTGGGCTAAAATTCGAATTGGAAACTGACCATAAGCCACTTATAGCCCTGTTTTCCTAGAGTAAAGGGATGAATACCAACGCATCGGCCCGCATCCAGAGATGGGCGCTCATGTTGTCCGCATACAACTACGCCATCCGCCACAGGCCAGGCACAGAAAACTGCGCCGTTGCTCTCAGTAGGCTGCCATTGCCCACCACGAGGATGGAAATGTCGCAGCCCGCAGATCTAGCCATGGTTATGGAAGCATTTGAGAGTGAGCAATCACCCATCACTGCCCGGCAGATCAAAACCTGAACAAGCCAGGACCCCTTATTATCTCTAGTCAAAAGCTGTGTGCTTCACGGGAGCTGGTCCAGTGTCCCAGTGGAAATGCAGAAAGAGATAAAGCCGTTCCAGTGGCGCAAAGATGAAATGTCTATACAGGCAGACTGCCTTCTGTGGAGCAATGGAGTAGTGGTCCCCAAGAAGGGCAGAGACACCTTCATCAATGACCTCCCAGTACCCACCCAGGCATCGTAATGATGAAAGTGATAGCCAGATCCCACGTGTGGTGGCCCGGTATCGATGCGGACTTAAGAGTCCTGCGTTCACAGATGTAATATATGCTCGCAGTTAAGTAATGTACCCAGGGAGGCGCCGCTAAGTTTATGGTCTTGGCCCTCCAAACCATGGCCTAGGTTACACATCGACTATGCAGGCCCGTTCTTGGGTAAAATGTTCCTCGTGGTTGTAGACGCATACTCCGAGTGGATTGAATGTGAGATAATGTCGGCAAGCACGTCCGCTGCCACAACTGAAAGCCTGCAGACCATGCTTGCCACACACGGCTTACCCGATGTCCTGGTGAGTGACAACGGGCCATGTTTTACTAGTGCTGAGTTCAAAGAATTCATGACCCGTAACAGGATCAAATATGTCACATCTGCCCGTTTAAACCAGCATCCAATGGTCAGGCAGAGAGAGCAGTGCAAACCATCAAGCAAGGTTTGAAGAGGGTAACTGAAGGCTCACTGCAGACTCGTCGATCCCGAGTCCTGCTTAGCTACTGCACGAGGCCTCACTCACTCACTGGGATCCCATCTGCTGAACTGCTCATGAAAAGAGTTCTTCAGATAAGGCTCTCGTTAGTTCACCCTGATCTACATGAACAGGTAGAGAGCAGGCGGCTTCAACAAAGTGCATACCATGATAGAGCAAATGTGTCACACGAGATTGAAGTCAATGATCCTGTATTTGTATTAAATTATGGACAAGGTCCCAAGTGGCTTCCCGGCATTGTCGTGGCCAAAGAGGGGAGCAGGGTGTTTCGGGTCAAACTTTCAAATGGACTCATTCACCGGAAACACTTGGACCAAATCAAACTCAGATTCACGGACTATCCTGAGCAATCCACCTTGGACCCTACCTTTTTTGATCCCCCAACACACACACCAGTGGCAACCGACACCATGATTGACCACGAAGCAGAACCTATCATCCACAGCAGCCCTGCAGGGTCCAACACACCCGGCAGCCCAACAAGGCCAGCTGCACAGCTGCCCAGCGAGGGCCCAACAAGTGATTCAACAATACCAGCTTTCACATCGAGACGATCAACCAGCGCAAGAAGGGCCCCAGATCGACTCATATTGTAAATAGTTACACTAGTGACTTTGGGTGGGAATGTTGTTATATATGTGGACTTGTATTTACTCTGTACATCCACCAGATCGCTCATTCCCCTTGGCAGCACAGGTATTTAAGGAGGCTTCACAGGTTGGAGAGGCACTCTGGAGACCTGCAATAAAAGACTAAGGTCACACTTTACTTTGAGCTCACAGTGTTCAGTCTCACTCTTTCTCCATACATAACACCACTATCGTGCAATTAGATATTGGACAGTACAGGCACACTCCTGAACATAAGATGCTCAGGCCATTTACAGGAGTGATCAGCACTGCTATACTGAAGAGAATATCAACAGCAGACCTGAAAATTGTCAGAGACCTATCTTCTCAAAGTCTGGATCAGCAAAGAGGCAGATGCTGAGCTGCACAATTTGCTGTAAGGCTACCAGGTAGCATAAGGCTATCACATGCAATGACAATAATTACCAGCTTAGAAAGGAAGAACTTGGGTTTATGTAGCACCTTTCATGACTCCCGGATGTCCCAAAGCGCTTTCCAGCCAATGAAGAATTTTGTGAAGTGTCGTCGCTGTAGTAATGCGAGCTACAGTACGCGGACGATGCCTGTGTCTGTGCACATTCAGAGGCTGAACTCGAGGACATAGTCGACGTATTTACTGAGGCCTACAAAAGCATGGGCCTTACGCTAAACATCCGTAAGACAAAGGTCCTCCACCAGCCTGTCCTCACCACACAGCACTGCCCCCCAATCATCAAGATCCACGGCATGGCCCTGGACACCGTGGATCACTTCCCATATCTCGGGAGCCTCCTATCAACAAGAGCAGGCATTGATGACGAGATCCAACACTCCCTCTAGTGCGCCAGTGCAGCCTTCAGCCGCCTGAGGAAAAGAGTGTTTGAAGACCAGGCCCAGATAACTTCCACCAAGCTCATGGTCTACAGCATTGTAGTTATACCCGCCCTCCTGTATGGCTCAGAGACATGGACCATGTGCAGCAGACACCTCAAGTTACTGGAGAAATACCAGCAACGATGTCTCTGCAAGGTCCCACAAATCCCCTGGGAGGACAGGTGCACCAAAATAAGCATCCTCACTCAGGCCAACATCACCAGCATTGAAGCACTGACCACATTCCATCAGCTCCGCTGGGCAGGCCACATTGTCCGCATGCCAGATATGAGACTTCCAAAGCAAGTGCTCTACTCGGAGCTCCTTCACGGCAAACGAGCCAAAGGTGGGCAGCAGAAGTGTTACAGGGACACCCTGAAAGCCTCCCTGATAAAGTGAGACATCCCCACTGACACCTGGGAGTCCCTGGCCCAAGACCGCCCTAAGTGGAGGAAGTACATCTGGGAGGGCGCTGAGCACTTCAAGTCTCAACGCTGGGAGCATGCACAAATCAAGCGCAGGCAGCGGAAAGAGCCTGCGGTAAACCTGTCCCACTCACCCCTTCTCTCAATGACAGAGTCTGTGGCTCTTGTATTGGACTGTTCAGCCACCAAAGAACTCACTTCAGGAGTGGAAGCAAGTCTTCCTCGATTCCGAGGGACTGCCTATGATGATGATGATGATGATGGGTAGGAAATCTTTTTCTCACCTCCTTGCAGAAATGCTGCAATGCTGACCTATTGCGACAGCATCAGAGAGAGGCACAGAGGGCAACCCTCCGCGCAAGCATCTCATGCAAATAAACTTACACTGGAGAATTGAATGGCCATTTCACAACCATTCAGGCAGGATATACCCCAATTCTTCACCATTTAGAAGTGATGTTGAGTTGAGGGTGAAACTTGGCCTCAGAGTCTCTCGTGCTGATGCATGAGCAGCTGCTTGCAGAGCTTGAAATACTGCTGAACATGTAATGGGTATGATTAACAGAGCTGGTGATTTTCCAGTAGGCTTAACATTTATACACGAGGTCCCTCTGATAATAGAAACAATTCCTTAGAAGGTTGTCTTTAGCAGCCAAATATGACCAAATTACGAATCACACAAATTGACAAGGTACATGGTTAATGTATTGACACCTTGCCGAGGATATCAAACAAAAGCCTAGCTTTTTGGCATATTAACCCAACAAAACAACAACAACTTGCATTTATAAAGCACCTTTTAGCATAGGAAAAAGGTCCCAAGGTATTTCACAGAGACACAATAATTTTTTTAAATTCCAGCTGGAAGCAGCAGCCCAGTCTGCAATGTTGATGGTGACCGAATTAACACTTAAATTATCTTCTTGTGACAGATTGAAGGTTTCTCTTGCTTTAAAATCATTAACAACTTTTTAATTTTAATCTTTCTTGACGAGATTTTTGTAGCTGGTCATCTACTGATTAATTTGACTTCTGTTTACTGCTGAAGTGCACATTATTTGTCTCATGTGCCCAAGTCACAGGGTGGATGAGTCACTTCTGTGCAGATGAAGTACATAACGAGTGTTAGACGCAAAGTTTATCCAGGTGTAAGAAACAATTAATGTCATTCACAATTTGCTGCCATAGACAGGTTGGCTGAAACTTTCTATTTGATCTGGCAATCCATCAGTTAAGAGATAGAAGACTAACAAGCAACTTGCCCTGTTTAGAAGGAAGTCTATGTTTAAAAATGTGATTATCTACCTACCAGAAGGCGCAGCTAATCATTTGCAATTGTCAGCTCAGCATTCCACAGCTTCACAACCCTATGCCAAAATATTTTATCTTGCTCTCTGTTCTTAACCTCTTACATTTAATCTGGCATCTATGTGCCCTCGTTCTAGACCCCACAACCACTGGAAACGGTCTTTCTATCTGCTCTGCCACATCCCTTCATAATTTTAAACAATTCTATCCAATCACCCCATAATGTCAAATGTAAACAGAAAATGCTGGAAAGACTCAGCAGGTCAGGCAGCATCTGTGGAGAGAGACACAGAGTTAACGTTTCTAGTCGATGACCCTTCATCAGAACTAGCAAAAGCTAGAGACTTAACAAGTTTTAAGCAAGTTCAGTGGTAGGGAAAGAGGGGAGGAGAGGAAAGAACAAAAGGGAAGGTCCGTGATAGGGTGGAAGGCAGGAGAGATTAAATGACAAAAGGGGTGATGCTGCAAGGCAGAAGGAGATGGTAATGGGACAATTAAAGAAACAAAAGATGAATCTAAAAGAGGTATAAATGGGAATGGCAGAATTATCAACAACTGCCATGTGAAAAAATAGGGGCAGAGGTTATGGTCTGAAATTGTTGAACTCGATGTTGAGTCCAGAGGTTGTAAAGTGCTTAATCAAATGATGAGGTGCTGTTCCTCGAGGTTACGTTGAGCTTCGTTAGAACAGTGTAAGAGGCCGAGGACGGAGAGGTCCGAGTGAGAGTGGAGTGGAGAATTAAAGTGACAGATGACCGGAAGCTCAGGGTCACACTTATGGACTGAACAGAGGTGTTCTGCAAAGCAGTAAACCAATCTACATTTGGTCTCCCAAACGTAGTGAGATCACATTGTGAGCAGCGAATACAGTATACTAAATTGCAAGAAGTACAAGTAAATCGCTGTTTCACCTGGAAGGAGTGTTTGGGGCCCTGAACAGTGGGAAGGGAGAAGGTGAAAGGGCAGGTGTTGCATCTAATGAGCTTGCACGCGAAGGTGCTGTGGAACGGGGAGGGGGTGTTGGGGGTGATTGAAGAGTGCACCAGGGTGTCGCGGAGGGAGTGGAATGCTGAAAGGGGAAGGGAGGGGAAGATGTGTTTTGTGGTGGGATCACACTGGAGATGGCAGAAATGGCAGGTGATGATCCATTGATTATGGAGGCTGGTGGGGTGAAAGATGAGAACAAGGGGAACCCTATCGCTGTTCTGGGAGGGAGGGGAAGGGTGAGAGCAGAAGTGCGGGAAATAGTGTGGGAGTTGGTCGAGGGCCATGTCAACCACGGTAGAAGTGAATCCGCGGTTGAGGAAAAAGGAAGACATATCAGAAGCATTAGTATGGAAGGTGGCATTGTCAGAGCAGGTGCGATGGAGATGCAGAAACTCGGAGAATGGAATACAGTCGTTACAGGAAGCAGGGTGAGAGGAAGTGTAGTCCAGATAACTGTGGGAGTCAGTAGTCTTATACTGGATGTTTGTCGATCGCCTAGCCCCAGAAATGGAGACAGAGAAGTTGAGGAAGGGAAGGAAAGAGTTGGAGATGGACCATGTCATTTGAAGAAAGGTTGAGCAGGTTGGGCCTATATTCATTGGAGTTTGGAAGAATGAGAGGTGATCTTATTGAAACGTATAAGATTCTGAAGGGGCTTGACAGGTAGATGCAGAGAGGATGTCTCCCCTCATGGGGGAATACAGAACTAGGGGATATAGTTTCAGAATAAGGGGTCGCCCATTATAGACAGAAATGAGGAGGAATTTCTTCTCTCAGAGGGTTGTGAATCTTTGAAATTCTCTACCCCAGGGAGCTGTGGAGGCTGGGTCATTGAATATATTTAAGATGGAGATGGACAGATTTTTAAATTATAAGGTAGTCAAGGGTTGTGGGGAGCGGGCAGGGAAGTGGAGTTGAAGCCAGGATCAGATCAGCCATGATCTTATTAAATGGTGGAGCAGGCTCGAGGGGCCAAATGGCTTACTCTTGCTCCTATTTCTTATGTTCTTATGTGAAGGTGAGGGAAGGGTGGAAATTGGAAGCAAAGTGAATGAAATTTTCTAGTTCAGGGTGAGAGCAGGAAATGGCACCGATATAGTCAGAAAAAGAGGTGAGGGAGGGGACCCAAGGAGGACGGGAACAAATAATGTTCCATCCCATAATATCCTCTGTTCTAACAAAAAGAGCCCCGATGTTTCAAGTCTTTCTCTCTATTTGTATTTCCTCATACCAGGCAGCACCTCAGTGAATCTGCACTGTACCCTCTCCATTGCCTTTACATCCTTCCCATAGTGTGGAGACCAAAACTGCACACAATACTCCAACTGTGGTCTTACTAAGAATTTATATAAATTCACTTTTACATCTCACTGATATACTCTATAACATGCCATGATACTCAGCATTCTTTTTTGATTCACCCGAGGTGTTAATTTTATGTCTTGCCATCCTGAATCCCCAAATTCTTCTACTCTTCCATATCACCCAGCCTTCTCCCATTCAAAGTATAATTACTTTTATTTTTGTCCAAACTATTCCAACTCACATTTATTGTCATTGAATTCCATCTGCTGCTCTTCTGTCCATTTCACTATTTGATCAATACAGGTATCACTTTCTGTTTCCTTTTGTCCTTAGAATTACTTACTTTACCTCCTATTGTAGTATCATCTGCAAATGTAGACAAACTTCCCTCTAGCCCTATATCCAAATCATTGATGTACATAGTGAACAGAAGCGGTCCCAGAACAAAACTCTGTGAGTCACCACTATCCATTTTGCAACTGCTCTACAAAACTGCCCTTGGCTCCTACTCTCTGCTTCTAACCAGTTTTTAATCCAATTTCCTACCCTTCTCGAAGTTTATACGCCTTAACCTTCTCCTATAGCCTCCTGTGTAGTACTCTATCAAAGACTTTCTGAAAGTCCACATATGTCACATCCACTGCATTTCCCCAGCCACCATATCAGTCACCTTCTCAATGAACTAAAAGTATTCTATTACTGTAATCTAGTAAATCTGCTGTGTTTGGTTTTGCTTTTGTTAAGTTTTGCTTTGTAATAAATGTGAATTGTAGTTTGTAGCCTGAGATTTACAGTCTATCAGAATGTTATTTGTCCAGTCACGTGGAGAGATCTGGGGTGTACCAGACAATATTGGGCTGGATTTTCGGTTTTGATGTTTTCGGGGCGGTAATGGCGGTGGGGCGGTACATTTTGCGCCCGGGAACAGTTTGCGCCTCAGTAAGTAAAATTGGGCAGCTAGGCCCTGAGTCAGGGGGCGCAGTGCTAAGGGAGGCATTGTACACCTCTCTTGGGTGCTAGCATGGGAAGATCCCGAGCTAAAGAGCCGGGCTGGAAGCGCTCCGAGAGACGCTTGGGGAGAAAAAATATTTTTAAAAACTCCACAAAAACATTCCCCAAACATTGTCCACGCCACCATGATATAAATCGCAAAAAAAATTAAAAGAAAAAACAATCACACGACCTTAGGAGTCCATTACTTACCTCTCTGCAGTTGGTATCGTTGGACCGCCTGATTTCCCAGGCGTTCACTGTGGGGGGCGCTGCGGGGCGTACGAGTCGGCTGAAGTCAAAACTCGCGCCGGGGCGTTGCACACCAATGCAGCTCTTCCGGGCAGTGCTGCTCCGCACAGCCACAAGACCAGACCCGAGTATCCCTGCGGAGCGCTGGAGGCTGACCGCCCGCCCAGAAGACCTCACCGCCGCCATTGCTGCCCAAAAATGGACCTCAGAAGAGGCGAAGATCCGCCCCAATGGCCGGAATTTTCCCAGTGCCGAGCATATGGGTTTGGGGGCGGGTCAGCAGTAAAAATCACGGAAATTGGCAACAAGTCGGGAACCCGCCATCATCCCGCCGACTTTTGCATTTAACTCGGGCGTGTTTCCCAGCGCAGCATAGACCAGCTCGGGAGAGGCGGGCAACCTCATTGAGGTACTCAAATGCTTGCTGAGGGACCCTTAGGCAGCTTTTTAACATCAGGTTTTGGCTTTAACTTCAGAAGCACGGGATTCACTCACCTGGGAACCTCGCCTGTGAAGGGTAGGTAGAAGCTCAGTGGCCATTGTGCAAGTCCATTAAGCAACAGCTGGAAAAAACATATAAATACTCACACCTTACATTCGCTTCCTTGCCAAATGGAAAGGCTTTTGCTGATTCCATTTTGTGCAGAGATTTAGCTGTCAGGAGTTTGCAGGTCATTTCTGCAACCTCGGAAGCCACTCTGTCCACATTGCTAGTCACTATCAGTATATTGAGGGACCATCAGCAGGTCGGGGCCTTCAAAGGAGCAACGTGGAGCCTACTGGTTCAGAAGGGCGATGGCTGTGAAGAGGGCGACTGGATTGGACGTCACCATGATCCAAGTCCCTGGCTGGAGCGTGGGCAGGTACAGCAGGAGCGGCGAGGTTGGGGGGCAGGAGCAGCGAGAGATTGCAGAGCGACGTGATCGGGGCCCAGGAGAGGCGTGAGTTTGGGGCCCAGAAGAGGTGAGGGCCCAAGGGCAGTACGAGCCAGCCCACACTGCGATATGTGTGCGCACTAGGTCCGTGCAGCAGATCTGATCTCCAGTCGTCTTGGTCAATTCTTGCCACTGAACCAAGACCTAGCTCTGTCAAGCCCGTTTGGTAGCTGGTGTGCAACGACCACCACATGTTAAAAAAATCCATGTACAGGCATCTTCCACCCTTCAACATGTAGTTCGGGACTTGGAATATTAGGTCCTTCATTGAAAAACCTGTGAACTCATCACTTTTTGGAGTGGAAGCAAGTCATCCTCGATACGAGGGACCGCCTATGACGATGATGATGATTGAGCGATTGTGCCTCTGATCTCCACTTTGCCTGTCATCTATTAGATCAGCATGGGTGCCATTTATGCTGTTTTACTGTGGACCTCAGAATCGGACCAAGATGAGCCGCAGCACCAACATCACCAGCCAAAACAGCAACGACCTGATGGTCCACAGTGCTGCACTGCGCTGGAGGCGATACCCCCAACAAAGGCAGAGGATGAGCATCCTGGTCATGGCTCAGCAACAGTGCTTCAATGACTCAGGCTGTCATGCCAAATCATCGCAGATATTTGTAGCTTTCTGAAAAAAGGCCTACTCCCCAGAGGACGTGGTGGACACGCCTTACCAGTGGCTGTCAAAGTCACCACCGCACTCAACCCAGGGCCGGATTAAGGGCCTGATTGGCCTGGGGAAACTGATCCAAATGGGCCTATAGTTATGTTCTTTCATGTTCATTACATTATGTATATGATTCTGATTCTGAGTATGAAAACATAGGCCAGTATATTCAACAATGAAAGCATATATTCTGTATCAAGTAGGTATATAGGGCTCAATTTTGCCCAAGCCCATTTTCTGACGTATTGCCAGAGTTATGACCATTTTTCTAGGCCGGAAATGCGCCGGAAATATTTTGCCCAAGTTTCCCCAATCTATGTCCAGTTGCCTTGGGGAGAAGAGCCTGCTGTGTGCGCCGAAAAAACGATGCTGCACCTTCTGCGCATGCGCGACAAAAAAAGTTACGTTTTTGACATCGTTGCAAGTTCCGAGTTGGCAATCGGCCATTTCTAAAGAGCCAATTTTGTGTGTGAGAAAGAGTTCTGTGTGAGAGCATTGGAAAAATCAGAGCTGCAGCAGTACAAGATGCAACGCTGTGCAAGGACCAAGAATTTCTTGCAGGATGAAGTGGAGGCACTAGTTACTGTGATTGAGAACAGATGGCAGGAGCTGGACACCAGCAGTGGTCACATAAAAGTTCCACCCAAAGACATGAAAAACGCTGGAACCAAGTTGCAGAAGATTACTGCGCAGTGGTGACCACCCCGAGGTCTGGAGGCCAGTGTAAAAAGAAGTGGCAAGACTTTGGTCAAGTAGTTAGTGTAAGCAATATTTTAATTTCTTCACTGGAATTGCAATTGTAAATGTGACCGGCTGTATATGTCCCACCCAGCAGAAAGACACCCTCTCTAAAAAGTTATGGTTTCATCTTTGCAGAGGAAAGTGGCACACAACAAACGAGAAAGAACCCGAACAGGAGGAGGACTGGCAAATCTGCAGCCACTGAAAGAGAGGGTCACTGCTTTGATGGGTCCTGCCTGGAGAAAAGCAACCACCACTGCACAAGCTGGGTCCACACTCGAGGGAGAGGGTAAGTCCTGCAAATTCCACAGTCTGGCTTTGCTAAATGTTAAGTACCGCGCGGGCTAGCCATGTTTCGGTTCCTGGGGATGTCTCTGTCAGCTACGCTTCGGTTGATGCAATGTGCTATCATTCATTGTGGTCCTTCAAATTTGCCTGCTGCCTGGGCTGCGCTGTGTGAGCCTACTCATGCCACCCACCCTGCCCCCTCCTCTGCTATTAACCATTTGTCTGCTCTGTTATATTTTGCAGAACTTGACGCCGACCCTGACAATGTAGAAGAAAATTCAGACGAGGACCAGCTTGAACAGGATAACATCTTCGAATCCAACCCTCCAGACCAATAACATGGGGGTGAGGGGAAGGGGATAGAGCTGGATGAAGCCCCCACTGTTTTACTGTCTTTGGGGGAGCTGCCGCTCATTGCGATGACAGCCCTTTCCGTTACTAGTGGTTTGAGTGTTGGTGGGGCATTCCATGGTTTCCGAATGTCCGAGGCTGCGGGTCCCATTGGTGTAGTGCAGCAGGGCACACCCAAGGTCCCACCTTCTGAGGCTGCGGGTCCCAATGGGGGTGGGTGGGGTTGCAGCGAGGCACACCCAGGGCCCCACCGTTCCAGGTTGTGGGTCCCAGTTGTGGGGTGCAAGCCACACCCATGGGGAGGAGGGGAAGGAGAGCTGGACCGCGCTCGCCTGAGATTCAGGATCTAACAGATGTGCTTCAGATGATGGCAATGAATGGGAAGAGCAGTGACCTAATGCAATCACTCCTAGACACCATCAGTGGGCTGGGTAATGAGGTAGCGGAACTGTCGGGAGAAGTAACAGCAATCTCTCGAGAAATGGGAACGATGTCAGTGACTATGCGGGAGGGAATGCCACAGGTAGGTGACGAGTTGTCAGTGAACATCAGGGAGGGAATGTCAGAGATAGTGAATCATTTCCATTATTTGCTCGATTAATAAAACTTCTCTCTCCCCCCCAACTAATTGCAGTCTTGTGACTTCTCCCCTTCTCCCCTTCCCCCAATTAATTGCAGTCATGTGATTTCTCCCCTTCTCTCTCCCCGCCCCCCCACTCCTCCCCCAAACTCATTGCAATCTTCAGAAGCCTTCCGATCGGCACCTCGCTCCCCCAGCTCAGTGCATAAGCCTTCCTATCGGTCGGCACCTCCCTCTCTTCCCCCACCTCCGCCCTGAGCTTGTTTTCCAGCTGAGCCCCAAGCCCCTGTGTCCAGGCGCGGGGCCGACCCTCCAGCCCTGCTTGAAGACGTTGGGTGGTGGCGTGTGAGTGAGAAAAAAAATGAAAACTTCTGAAATTCAAAAGAATTCCATTTACTACATTGATAGGTAAAAAAAGTTGAACATTATTATTGATTTTTAGAGTGTTCTTGACTCCGTCCAAAATCTTCAATTAAAAACAATGGCGTCTTTCAGCGCTGATTTGTCAATGTGCACTGTGTTCTGCTAACTCACCAGAAGTTTTTTCGGGAGTAGCCAGATACGCCGACCGAGGAGGAAAACCTTTTGGCCAAACTGCAAAAAATTATGAAAACCAATGCAGACATGAAGACCCCTATTATGTCAAAAAAAACTCGCCTAGAAAAATCGTAACTAACTCAGTTACACCAGTGCAGATCGCAGGGGGAAACTTTGAAAAAAATAAATACGCCAGAAAAAAACGGCGTGTTCCAAAAAACAGCGCAAATGACCTGGGACAATTGAGCCCATATTCTGGTTCTGGTAACATTGCAATACTAGATTCCGATACATATATGTAAATCTCTCTCAATAACATGTGAAATAAAACAGGCTAGTACATATTCTGTTCTGTATAGAGGTACATTAGTGTATAAAGGTACTTCAGTACATAGGTATAAACAAGTGAATCTGTTTTCCTCGGTCTTGTTTTTCTTCTTTCATTGTCTATTCTATTCAGCCTATTTGGGAGGCCTTATATTTTTTTTCCGACACTTATTTGGTGGGCCTGTGTTCTTTGGTGGGCCCGAGGCTGCAGCCCCATCTGCTTCATGGTTAATCCACTTCTGACTCAACCTCTTCATTTCAGGCTCCTTCAAGGGATCTGCAGCTTTTGCAGATTCTTGCAGTCGGCCGCCCACAAATACATCACCCAGGTGTCCGATGCTATGTTTGACAAGTCAGCCAATTATGTAAACTTTGCCACTGATGAAGCCAGTGTTATTGAGCAGGCGCTCGGCTTTGTGGCTCTGGCTGGCTTCACACAGGCGCAGGGCGTCATCGACTACACACATGTGGCCCTCAGGGCACCCCCACATCATCCAGGTGTGTTTGTGAACCGCAAGGGCTTCCACTCCTTCAATATGCAGCTCATCTGCAACCATAGGAAGATCATCACGGATGAGTGTGCCAGATTCCCTGACAGCTGTCATGAATCTTTCGTACTGCATCAGTCCACCCTCCCTCAGCTCTTCGCCCCTCCAAACAGACTTACCAGCTGGCTGCTTGGAGACAGGGCTATCCACTGAAGACGTGGCTGATGATGCCCTTGAGGAGTCCAAGTAATAATTTTGAGAAGCATTATAATGACAGCTACATGTCCACCAGATGTATCATAGAGCAAGCAATCGGTATGCTTAAGATGCGCTTCAGATGCCATGACGGATCTGGAGGAGCCCTTCAGTATGCACCATCCTGGCTCTTCAGAATCATCGTCGTATGCTGCGCATTGTACAACATAGCGCAGCAAGATTGGTGCTGCATGAGCAGCAAGGTTCTGAGCACACAGTCTTTTCAGAGGAGGGGAGTAGGAGGAAGAGGAGGAGGAGGAGGACAAACCTGAGGTGGAGATGGCACGAGCAGAAGCGCACATTGCTGCCCGGGAGGCCCAGGATGGCCTCATGATGGCCAGATTTACTTAACTTGCTTCAGTGCACCCATATGGCTCCCAGATCCTAGACCAACTTCCCCTCCCACCCACACCCCCTCCTCCACCCCCTGCTGAACAACAACACCACAAAGCAATGACCAAGCCATTCCTCTCACCCAAACCCCAATACCATGGGGTTAAGTAATGTCTCACCATTCATTTCAAGTGACAAAGCCATTTCCCAGGTAACAGGAAAAAATGGACAAGACGGGAAGGTTGTGCAAAGAAATACATTTACGTGCGCCATAAATATAACTGAAATTTAACATTAAAATTTTTCACACACCCAAATGTGCATCGAGGATTGTGTCCTTTTTCTTTTCTGCGTGCTTCTATGAGGTGTAACCCTTGTGGCTTCAGCAGGCTGCACACTTCCCTGCTGCCACTGCTTTGACACTTTTGGCAGACATCCTCTGGGTTTTGGAGCCCGTAAGGACTCCGAGGTGTGCGTATCTGCGAACGTGCGCTTTGGTCTGCTGACGGTGCACCCTCAGAGACTAGAGCTTCCCCTGAGGGGTCATTGTCCTCCTCCGGCTGGACAGTTGGGGGTAGGGGGTGGAGTAGGGGCACTTGATGGACCTGTGTGAGACTACCTGATGTATTATGTATAGAAGAACTCCACAATGCTGTATACTATAAGCTAAAACTAGTGTGACCTTAGTCTTCTTTATTACAACTCCAAAGTGCCTAAACAACATGGCAGCCAACCTTTTATACCGGCCTTGCACGAGGGTGCAGGTGACCATTAGGACTCCAACAGTCGCGCCCTCTGGTGGCAAGTATTACACAGTTACATACATAACATGATGGGGTTGGGGTGACAGGCACATCGGGATGTAGGTGAGTGTGACATTACACTCACCTTTCCTGACCTCGTGAGATCATTGAATCTCTTGCTGCACTGGATCCACGACCTCCTGACCACATCCCTGCTACTGGCCTCCTCTGCGATCTCTAGCCATATCCTTTATGGTCATTTTCATCCATCCCCAGGGAACAAGACCTCCCAGCATGCTCTTATTGCCTGCACCAGCATTTCCAAGGAGGCATCTGTGAATCTTGAAGCTGCCTTCTGTCTAGTCTCACAGATTTGTCAGTCTTATTCCATTATATAGGCCTCTGAAACCACCTTCTTAAATCCAACATCAACCTTCAAATGCAAGGCTGCTTAAAATATCCATGCTGAAAATGAGTCATCGGTGATGTCATCAGATCCATTCCATTTAATTGTGTCAGGAAATGCGCATGACTCTTTTAATAGGAGCTATTGAGTTGAACGCGCAGTGCAGAAGACACACTTAAAATTTCAAGTTCACGACGCGCCCAACCCGACTCCAAGGTAAAGATATAAAGATACCAGCCAATTAGTTTATCAGCAGCATAAGGGGTTTAATATTCACTCCAGGCATGGTACCTCCCAGCTTACCTCACATTTCCGTTTATAAGACTGTGCTGGGTACATCAGCATAAGATCTTATTTCAGGTATGTATGTATTTTCTTTCTAGATTTAGGTTTTATTTATTCGTTCAAGGAATGTGGGTGGCAAGGACATCATTTATTGTCCATCCCTAATTGCCCTTTGGTACAACTCAGAGGGCATCAACCTCATTGCTGTGAGTCTGGAGTCACATATAGGCCAGACCAGGTAAGTACAGGGGGTTTCTTGATGGGTTTTTAATGACAGTCATGTTCGACAGCATTATTGATACAAAGCTTTTTTTATTCCAGATTTATTTAATTAACTGAATTTAAATTTCCCAGCTGCCGTGGTGGGATTTAAGCTCATGATCATTAGTTCAGGCCTCTGGATTACTATCCAGTAACATAACTGCTATGCTATCGTTCCCAATGATTGCACCACTCCAATTTTCTGTGGAATGAATAAATTGCAAAAATATTCTAATACTTAGATGCACAGTTTGAGGGAAGCGAGTGGAATGTTAGACTTCACTATTATTTTGTGCACTTTAGTATTTTGATATTTTACCAGAAAATTCTATTTAATATAACTGTGATAAATGTAGTCTATTCAGAAAAATAACATGAGGCTTTGTGGAAGTCTTTAACCTTGAATTATATTTGCAAGATATTTACTGGAAAATAATATTTATAGGGCTTATATTAAACAAAAATGAATGGATCTTTTTATTATTTATCATCCTTCGGATGAGACATTAAACCGAGGCCCCATCTGCTCTCTCAGGTGGACGTAAAAGAGCCCATGGCACTATTTTGAAGAAGAGCAGGGGAGTTATGCCCGGTGGCATGGGGCCAATATTTATCCCTCAATCAGCATCACTGAAATAGATTATCTGGTCATTATCACCTTGCTGTTTGTAGGAGTTTGCTGTGCGCAAATTGTCTGTCACATTTCCTACATTACAACAGTGATTAAACTTCAAAAAGTATTCATTGGCTGGAGAGCGCTTTGGGAAGTCCGGTGCACATTAAAGGCGCTATAGAAATATAAGTCTTTCTTTCAATCAAAAATGTTATTTGCATGGAGTAAAACTTTCTTGTAATACCCTCCACAGCTGCTGGGCATTCAGGACATTAACTTTTTAACAACTGGAATTAGTTTTACTTCTGACCATCAGTTCAATTGGAGTCAGAGAGCAGCTCATGGATTGTAAGGTTAAAGCTCATTCCAGTCCTTCACAATATGGAGTGAAATCTGGTTTCTAACAGTAAGCACCTACTGTTTTACAGTAAACAACTTAATGTTTAAAACTTAAATATTGTCAACAAGCAATAAAAACAGAAAATGCTGGAAATGATTAGCAGGTCGGGCAGCATCTGAGGAGAGAGAAAGAGTGAACGTGTCAGGTCGATTACCTTTCGTCAGAACTGGAAACATTTATAGATGTGACTGGTTTTAAGCAAGTGTTGGGGGACGGGGTGGGGAGGAATGAATAAAAGGGAAGGTCTGTGATAGGCTGTCTCAAACCTGCTACATCACTAACTGAAACATTGAGCTATCAAAGGTTGAAGTTTTCCCCCATTTTCAATAGTGCAATTCTGTTGGACATTTTCAGGTTGGTAAAACTGTTGACGTCATTGCATTTTGGACAAAAATTGCAAATCAAGCACCAGAGACGACACGAGGAAAAACGTTTTAGGATTTGGAATGCACTGCCTGATAGGGTGGTGGAAACAGATTCAATAGTCGCCTTCAAAACGGAATTGGATAAATGCTTGGGGGAGAAAAAAGCCCCCACAAAAATTGCAGGTTTATGCGGAAAAAGTGGGGGCAGTGGGACTAACTGGATTTTTCTTCGAAAGAGCTGGCGCAGACTCGATGGGCCGAATGGCCTCCTGATGTGCTGTGCCATTGTATGTATGTATGTATGGTGTTTCCCATTGAGCCTTTTTCATCTTCACACTATTCCTTGCTGGGTAAATGGCAAGCAATTCACTGTCAGATTTCTGCCAATGGAATTCTGCAGCCAGTTATTTGCAACATTGGCTTGGGTTGATTTGCCTTTCAATTTTTTGTGACCTTTGCCATTGCCTTCGACAACTTGTTGATCGGAGATGGTCAGCATGGGCAAGGTAATTGAGGGAGATGTAAAAGAAGCTCCATGGACTTAAAAACAATCCAGATAAATGCATAGCATAGAGCCATGCGAATCTGAGGTGGTAAGTCTGAGCCTTGGTCTGTGTTGGTGGGGTAATGATGGTGTTGCAATAATTGGCCCTGAGAAGAGAAAAATCAGTCTTGTTCCTTTTCTTCAGCGCTCTCCAGTGACACCTACTTACTGTTTAGCGTTTATGCCTGAAGAATTATACATAGGTGATGCACCATAAATTTAATGAATACTTACAGAAGCTTGGTGGTACCAGCATATCAGATTAGCAACATATTGCGCCATGGAAGAACAAATTTGATTCCTTACTTTTGCGTTCCCAAGATTGGGTGAGCCATCAAGATAGAAGGAAGGAAGGAGCATAACTATTAACATCTATGGCACAGTTTCCCAGCAAGAGTCAGTGGAAATCATTTTCAACTTAGCCGCCTGGGCAATAACAACATCAATAACTTGCAATTATATAGCGCCTTTAAAGTAGCAAAATGTCCCAAGGCGCTTGACAAGAGAATTATAACATTTTGACACAAAAAGAGATATCAGGACAGAAGACCTGGCAGAGCGGATCAACCAGCCATTGTAGACTACGATGAGTTGAAATCAGTGGAATGAAAATCAGGCAGGTTTTATAACAGGCAAGCGATCTGCCCTCCCAGGTTAACACCTAGGTGACAAACTTGAATATTACCCCAAAGTCTTAAGGAAACACTTGGTTTAAAAAAAAATGATAAAAGCCAGTTCTAAGGGCTAGAACCTTCACTTTTCTAGTAAATGGGCGATATTTCCGGCATGCACAGTAAAAAAGGGTTTTCAGATCGCCGGCTTCTCGCCCATTCTCAAACCATCTAGTCTCCACTTTTGAAAATGGGCTTTACCGCGAGCGATATAAAATGGGCGGTAGCGTTAAATTTTTTTGATCTTCTGCCGTTAAGTGTGGCCGTCCTGAGCAACAGCATGGCAATGCTTGATTCCCACGATTCTGCAGGTCAAGTGTCACCATGACATGCACAGAAGAGGAGACAGAGAGCGAGCTCAGGGAGACTGAAGGCATGGCTGGGTATGGTGTGGCGACTTTGGGAGAAAGAAGGGAGACTTTAGAGCTTCACAGAAAGTAGGCAAACAAAAAGTAGGTATTACCAGCCAAATATTTGACTGAATTTGACCTATAATGGAGAGAGAGGAGGAGGCATCACAGCACGCTGTGGAGACTGACGCTGGAGAGAGCAGTGAGCTGGGAGAGGAACACATTGGAGGGCACAAACGAGCCAGGAGGTTCTCGGATGAGGCAAATGCCTCCCTCCTGCAGGAGGTCGAGTTATGCTGGGGTGATTTGACACAGGGAGGGCGTGGAAAGCCCACCCCAAAGGCATACCAGAAGATATGGACCGAGATAGCAGAGGTGGTCTTGTTGGTGACCAACGAAGTGCGTGAGGGCAACCAGTGCCGCAAACGATGGAACGACCTTGTGGAATCCGAAAGAGTAAGTATTACATTGATTTACATGTACTTATGTATTTATATAATTTGCTTTGTAACAGACATGAGTAACTATCAGCAAATGTGAGGTCTTACATTTTTACCGGGACTGTTTTACTCAAAGCCTGCGGTCACAGTGTACGTCTTTAGGTAAAGAATGATAATTATCAAAATACTGATGATTACATCTGTTGGTTATGTGTTGTATCAGTGTCTGTGACAGTACCTAGCAATGATATCATGCAATGATCTCATGCCATGTGCTCTTGTCACCTTTTACAGAAGAAGTTGTCGACAATGAGGTCCGTGCAGAGGCGAACAAGGGGTCAGCAGTCCCCAGCCCAGCTGACATCACTGACATGGAGGAGCATGTGCTCGCACTCATGGGGAAGCATCCCGGACAACCACGGACGCATCTGCAGCCCCTGAAGTGATGCCACGTGAGTAAAGCTTACACCATTGCATGATGTAAATTCGATAGATGCCACACCCACTCATATCCGAACAATCATATATGATAGATGATTTCTAAAATAGTTATAGAAATAATGCTGGCCCAATGAAAATCATTGCAATGCACAATGTGTTGATGGTCATGAAATGTGATGTCTGTGATGATTTTGATAGTGGTGGTGCTTTTGTCGTGCATATACTGTGTGTAGCACTGGATTCACCTTGTCACCCTAGCACCCCAATCTTCTCTAATAACCTAATTTGTATCTTGCAGCTCAGCCAGCAAGACCACAAATGCCAAAAGGTGGGGGCGCGGGGCAGGAGTCGGCGGACGATCCTACTACATCTGGTGCAGAGGAGCTCCGATTCTCGCCTGTCAATCCACTGAGTCTGTTCGCCAAGGATGAGAGTGCGGACTTCGAAGAACCTGCATCGCCACGCTCCAGAAGCCATTCCACCCCAAGGCCATCTAGTTGTCCTCCGGTCATTCCCGCCTCCACTCGGAAGGTACCGGCCCCAAGCACCTCGCCACAGGGCACCCCATTTGTCCCCAGGATGGCGCCGACCCCACGGAGACCTCGTGGACGCGGCAGGTCTGTACCACGATCGTGACATGAGAGCGGAGAGATGCTACAGTTGTCCAGGAGGACTGTAGACATTGGTGACCAGCTCATCGAAGCATTGGGGGCATATCCCGACACCTGGCCACCATGACCGAATACATTCCGTGGATGGCGGAGGCCCTGGATGCGATAGCCAGGAACACTGCTGCCACAGGCCTCCCAGTGGTCCCCGAGCGTGGCACTCCACCCCTAGGTTCCACACCACCACTGCGAGCGACAGATGAGAGCAAGGACCAAGATCCTGCTTCTGCATCAGAGAATGTTGCCCCCTCGGCACTCCCCACTCCCGTACCCGTGCAACGACCGCATCTGCCTTCATCCCTCCCAACGAGGCACCATCTGAGGAGCTCCTCGGCCAGGCACCGTGGAGTGAGGTGGAGAAGGGGCCGAGGTGGGGAGAAGAAACATAGAAACATAGAAACATATAAAATAGGTGCAGGAGTAGGCCATTCAGCCCTTCTAGCCTGCACTGCCATTCAATGATTTCATGGCTGAACATGCAACTTCAGTAACCCCTTCCTGCTTTCTCGCCATACCCCTTGATCTCCCTAGTAGTAAGGACTTCATCGAACTCCCTTTTGAATATATCTAACGAACTGGCCTCAACAACTTTCTGTGGTAGAGAATTCCACAGGTTCACAATTCTCTGAGTGAAGAAGTTTCTCCTCATCTCGGTCCTAAATGGCTTACCCCTTATCCTTAGACTGTGACGCCTGGTTCTGGACTTCCCCAACATTGGGAACATTCTTCCTGCATCTAACCTGTCTAAACCCATCAGAATTTTAAACGTTTCTATGAGGTCCCCTCATGAGGAGAGGGTGGAAGGAAAGTGAGATGCATGTGCGCAGATGATGGCTGTGTTATATCTCCATCTGGGTGTATGCAATTTGTTGCAATATATAGGGGCTGGGGACCACGCTCCTGCTTTGCCTTTGTATTATGTGTTGCCAATTTATGTCAATGGTGGAAAAAGTGGGGTGTGGGCAGAGGTTGGGTGTTATTGGCTGTGATACTTATGATTTCAGACCAATGTTGGTAATAAACTTTTGTTATTGAACATAACCTTGTTGCGCATTGTCTCTGATAGCTGGACCGTTACACACTGATGATTCCTTAGGAGTAATAAACTTAAAGGAGTTAGATGTAGTCCTTACTATTAGGGGGATCAAGGCGTATGGCGAGAAAGCAGGAATGGGGTACTGAAGTTGCATGTTCAGCCATGAACTCATTGAATGGTGGTGCAGGCTCGAAGGGCCGAATGGCCTACTCCTGCACCTATTTTCTATGTTTCTATGTTACCATGAAAGGGTTAAATACAACTTAACATCAATCAACGTAAACTTTAACTGGCACCAAGGTGATGGGCATCATTGATGTCTGAGTTGCACACACACAGCAGTGTGTCAGCGTTGTCAGCGCTCTTTCAGGCAAATCGTTCATATATCAGCTCCTCACCTAAGAGTGGGATTTAACAAATGCCAGCGACACCACTGGCATTCGTTCCGATTAGTTCCACTTTTTGTGGGTGTTTTTTTGGGCGAGCAATATTGTGAGCGATATGTGTGGTGAAATTGACGCTGGGTGATCTTATGGCCGCTAGTTTGGGTAAATATGCACTTTACGACAAAAAACAGTGGGCGGGTGTTAATATTGAATCTCGGTGTTAATTCCGTACGGAAAGTAATGCTGGGCGATATTATGGGTGTTGGTTTCGCCCATTCTGCTGATTCCACCCCCAAAAAATGGAGCGGGCTGCAATATTTTTTCCCGGCGTTAAACACATGGGGAAAGTAACGCTTGGCAATAAGTTTCCTAAAAATGCCCGTCAGTTTCCATTTTGTGCCAAAATGGGCAATATATGGGTGTTATATGTCATTTCAGTGGTAAAATGGGCAGTAAGTGGGCGTTAAGCATGCAAAAAAAGTGGAGGTTCTGGCCCCATCTCTCTACTGAGTAAAACAGGATGGGGTTCCTGGTCAGTGTCACCTGTCCTTTCATAAGGAAGTATTGTTTTGTACTTGCAAATATGCCACATTGTCTTGGAGGAGGCTGCAAGTGAAAACCATATTGCTACAAGTCTTTAACTTTAGCGTCCTCAGGGACAGCATTAAAAATCTAGCCCCATTAATATTAATAAAGCCTCGCCGAGGATCTACCGAGAACATTGATCCAGACAATCACAATGTTTTATTTAACTAAAAAAAGTGTGGTCAAGAGAAGCGATGTCTGTGCTGGCAATAGAGCATCTCTGCTTTTTGTACCAAAGTGTCAGCATTGAGCATTTCCAATTGAGGTTTGCCAAAGATTAGATACAGGTTAAAGCTCTACTCTTTCCCAAGTCAGGTTGGAGGGAGAATAAAACTCCTTCTGCCCTCCGTCAACAATCAAGGGGAAAACTATCCACTGGCTTGTGTCATACTTAGCACAAAGGAAGATGGTTGTGGTTGTTGGAGGTCAATCATTCCAGCCCCAGGACATCACTGCAGGAGTTCCTCAGGGAATGTCCTAGACCCAACCATGTTCAACTGCTTCCCTCCATCATAAGGTCAAAAGATTGCACAGTGTTCCGTTCTATTCGCAACTCCTCACAAAAGGAAGCAGTCCATGTCCGCATGCAGCAAGACCTGGACGACATTCAGGCTTGGACTGATAAGTGGCAAATAATATTCACACCACACAAATGCCAGGCAATGACCATCTCCAACAAGCAAGAGTATTGATATTCAATGGCACCTCCCCTTGATATTCAATGGCATCACCAGCGCCAAATCCCCCACCATCAACATCCTGGGGTCACCATTGACCAGAAACTTAACTGGACCAGCTGCATAAATACTGTGGCAACAAGAGCGGATCAAAGGCTGGGTATTCTATAGCGAGTGTCTCACCTCCTGACTCCCCAAAGCCTTTCTGCCATCTAAATGCCACAAGTCAGGAGTGTGATGGAATACTCTCCACTTGCCTGGATGAGTGCAGCTCCAACAGCAATCAGGAAGCTCGACACCATCCAGGACAAAGCAGCCCGCTTGATTGGCACCCCATCCATCACCTTCAACATTCACTCCCTCCACCATCGGCCCACTGTGGCTTTAGTGTGTACCATCGATAAGATGCAGTGCAGCAACTCGCCAAGGCTTCCTCGGCAGCACCTTCCAAACCCGTGACCTCGACCACCTAGGGCAACAGGCGCATGGAGCACCATCGCCTGCAAATTCCCCTCCAAGTTACACACCATCCTGACTTGGAAATATATCGTCGTTCCTTCATCGTCACTAGGTCAAAATCCCGGAACTCCCTCCCTAACAGCACTGTGGGAGTAGGGAGTACCTTCACCACATGGACTGCAGCAGTTCAAGAAGGCAGCTCACCACCACCTTCTCAAGGGCAATTAGGGATGGGCAACAAATGCTGGCCTCGCCAACGACGCCCATGAATTAAAAAATCATTTTTTAAAAGGTCGTTTTACACTAAACTCAAAAGGGAACCCCCAATGGCAACATTTCTATGTCCTCCGCCCATACGTTCTTGGTGAGATTTCCAATTTCATATTAAATTATAGGTTGCTTTTGGAACTAGAATAAGAGTTTCAAACATTTAAATTAAGAGAGGAGACTCTCAGCATACCAGACTGGGGTTTATCTGAATCAAGTTCCTAGAGGTGAAGAGGAAAGTGTTCCATGCCAATTTAGTCATCTACATCACCCAAATCAGGTAAGCTTCAAATAATAAATGTAAAACTAATAACGTGCAATCCATTGCGATTGTCCTTTACCAGTGTTCTCAGGCAGCTCATGTCAAACTGGAATTTACTCAACTGTTGCCAAAACGTTCCCTGCTGAAGGTTGTTTCTATTACTTCTATGAAGGTCTGTGAAGTCATTGTTTGCTTGATAAATATATTTGTATTTCCACAGAGCTCTGCAAATCTCAATGGTAATCGTCCTGTATGTTCACCCAATTACCGTATATACTCGCATATCATGCGACTTTGGAAGACCTAAATTGTAACCTAAATTTGGGGGGTAGCATGATACGCGAGATACAAAATTTGCGGGTGTGAAGTGCTGGCCAAGATTAGGCTGTTAGGCTGTTAAGCAGACCGTATCCACGCTGAATCTCGGCAGGTATCTCCTGGGCTGGATTGCAGCCTCTATTGTCACTTGTACTGTATCTTTGCTGTGGTCTAGAGATCGCCACCCACAACTCCCTCTGAAGTTTGCTGCATTATTAGAGGCTTTAACAATCAAATCTCCATCTATCTCAGCCCATGCTTCTTTTACCCGCAAACACAGTAGAGGCAAATCCGGAGCCTTCATATTCCCTCCCTTCGTAAATGATTTCTCTCCTTCGATCATCCAGTCATTCCATTTCTTTCTTATATTGTCTTTAAATGGCTTATTAATGGATACGTCAAGTGGCTGAACGACGCTAGTCAAGCCAGCTGGAATGACTGCTATATCGGTGTTCGATTCGCGAACAGCTTTCACAACAGAATCCACTCGATGTTTCATGATTCGGTTGTTAAGGTCTGTATTCGATCGTTGTTATGTGTTAGGGTACTTGTTACGTGTTGGGTACTTGTTAAACTTGTTTGAAAGCCTAGCCTAGTGTCATCTGGTATCTCAAAAAAGTGACTCGCATGATACATGAGATATATGATAAAATCATGTTTTGGGGACGAAAATTTAGGGGTCGCATGATACGTGAGATCGTAGGATACGCGAGTATATACGGTAATCTTTATTATTGTTATAGGAATAACTCACATAGTAACAAACTTTATCATTTAACCATCTGAGGAATAGAGCTCCTTTGATAGCTCAGCTTGTAATGTACACCCAGTGTCAAATTGTCCTTAACAGATCCAGATTTCAGCCCCTTATCTTGGCTTAATTAGATTTTCTCAATGTTTGCAATATCTGCATTAAACACCCTTTGGGCTGGGTGGCGAGAAAAGCACACGGCTCCAAGTCCTCAATAAATAAAGACTTGCATTTATATAGTGCCTTTCACAACCAGCGGACATCTCAAAACACTTTATAGCTAATGAAGTGCTATTGTAATGTGGGAAATGCGACAGTCAATTTGCACACAGCAAGCTCCCACAAACAGCAATGTGATAATGACCAGATAACCCATTTTTGCTATGTTGATTAATGTTGGCCAAGACATCAGGGATAACTCCCCTGCTCTTCTTTGAAATAATGTCATGGGATCTTTTACTTCCACCTGAGAGAGCAGACAGGGCCTTGGTTTAACATCTCATCCGAAGACAACACCTGACAGTGCAGCACTCCCTTAGTACTGCACTGGAGTGTCAACCTAGATTTTTGTGCTCAAATCTCTGGAGTAGGACTTGAACCCACAACCTTCTGACTCAGAAGTGAGCCACAGCTGACAATATAACTTGCACTGGAAAACCTGGATTTCAGATGAGTAAGGAATAATTGCTCAGTTGTGATGTTCCCTCCAGGGTTGAATAGATTGCTGACAGTCACTGCCTGGACTCATGCATGAAAATAGCCCTGCGTGGTGACTGAGGCATTACTGCAGCACGAGTCAGTGTCTTCAAGAAAGGAGAGGAGAGAAAATGGTTGACAAGAAAAAGTACAAGCACGATTCTCTATTTTTTATATGTTTCTTCATAAAATATCAGACTATATATATATATATATATATAATTTCCCATTGCTTGTAAGTGAGTGCTAGCTAAAACCTTACAGCTGTTGGTACTAACAATGAAGGTGGGAGTCAAGTAACATAAATTAAAGAGCCAGTGATACGTGCGTATTTTTGCAGCTATCAAATTAGGAAATTACATAGGAGGTGCTTTACAAATGTAACGAGATTTAATTATCAGTTTGGGGCAGTGGTAATACTTATACTTCTGAGTCAGAAGGTTTTAAGTTCAAGCCCCACTTCAGGAAGTTGAACATATCGGGGCCGATTTTGATGAATCTGCTGCCCACTGTCGCCCACTGCTGCCGACATTCCTCTACTCGAACTACCCAGTGCCACTTTCGACATAGCCCAGAGCGGGCAGGAGGGGAGAGCCGCCGGGAAGTGCCCGCCAATGTCAGTGGACGGCCGATGCGCGTAAGTAGACTCCCGCGCGCCGAGATGCCAGATTGGTGCAGGAGGGAGTTGCTGGAGTCGGCGACAGGATGGCGGTGGACCGCTGTGTGGAGGCTGCTCTGTCCCGAATGGTGAGTGTCAAGATCCTGTAAAAAATGTAAGTGGAATATTTTTAAATAATTTCTTTACAGATACTTTCCTGGCTGGGGTCCGCTGAAGGTCCTCAGATGTTTCTTTTTTTTTGTTGATGGTTTTTATTTTTACCTCTTCGACCCTCCGTGG